>NW_024880841.1:0-2500 GCF_900700415.2 Clupea harengus
ATAATATATGGTATGAAATTAATTACCACCTCCTATACAGTTAGTATATAGGAGTGTAGAAGTGTTCCAGTGTCTTTGTATGTGAAAGTCTGTAGGTGTGATTGGTTGTATGGGTGTGTGTGAGACACAGAGACAGAGAGAGAGGGAGAGAGAGAGAAATACAGAGAAATATAAATGTCTCTTTCTTCCTCTCCTAGTCTAGACTATATTTGCTGTGGGATGCTGCTGTAGTCTCTCCACCTGATCTACTTGTAGAATCCCTCAGTCTACACCTACTCACCCCAACCACACTGTCATGCATTTGTGTTGTTGTGTGAGATTCTGTCGTGTGAGGGGAGACAGGTGGTGTGAGGGGAGACAGGTGGTGTGAGGGGAGACAGGTGGTGTGAGGGGAGACAGGTGTGTGAGGGGAGACAGGTGGTGTGAGGGGAGACAGGTGGTGTGAGGGGAGACAGGTGGTGTGAGGGGAGACAGGTGTGTAAGGGTAGACAGGTGGTGTGAGGGGAGACAGGTGGTGTGAGGGGAGACAGGTGGTGTAAGGGGAGGTGGTGGGTTGAGAGCGAGCGCCAAAGCAAGTGCTGCAGCTGATGAGGAGAACTGAGTTTAAATGAAGTGTGTGTGTGTGTGTGTGTGTGTGTGTGTGTGCTGATGAGGAGAACTGAGTTTAAATGAAGTGTGTGTGTGTGTGTGTGTGTGTGTGTGTGTGTGTGTGTGTGTGTGTGTGTGTTTGTGTGTGTGTGTGTGTGCTGATGAGGAGAACTGAGTTTAAATGAAGTGTGTGTGTGTGTGTGTGTGTGTGTTGATGAGGAGAACTGAGTTTAAATGAAGTTTGTGTGTGTGCGTGTGTGTGTGTGTGTGTGTGTGTGTGTTTGTGTGTGTGTGTGTGTGTGTGCTGATGAGGAGAACTGAGTTTAAATGAAGTGTGTGTGTGTGTTGATGAGGGAACTGAGTTTAATGAAGTGTGTGTGTGTGTGTGTGTGCTGATGAGAACTGAGTTTAAATGAAGTGTGTGTGTTGTGTGGTGGTGGTTGTGTGTGTGTGTGCGTGTAGTGTGTCGCTGATGAGGAGAAACTGAGTTTAAATGAAGTGGTGTGGTGTGTGTGTGTGCTGGCTGATGAGACTGAGGTTTAAATGAAGTGTGTGTGTGTGTGTGTGTGTTGTGTGTGTGGTGCTGATTTGAGAACTTGAGTTTAAAATGAAGTGGTGTGTGCTGTGTGGTGTGTGTGGTGTGTGTGGTTGTGTGTGTGTGTGTTGTGTGTTGCTGATTGAGGAAACTGAGTTTAAATGAAAGTTGGTGTGTGTGTGTGTGGTGTGTGTGTGTGGTGTGTGTGTGGTGTTGTGGTTTGTGTTGGTGTGTTGCTGATGAGGAGAACCTGAGTTTAAATGAAGTGTGTGTGGTTGTGGTGTGTGTGGTGTGTGTGTGTGGGTGTGGTGCTGATGAGGAGATACCTGAGTTTAAATGAAGTTGTGTGTTGGTGCTTGTGTGTGGTGTTGCTGATGAGGAGAACTGAGTTTAAATGAAGTGTGTGTGTGTGTGTGTGTGTGTGTGTGTGTGTGTGTGTGTGCTGATGAGGAGAACTGAGTTTAAATGAAGTGTGTGTGTGTGTGTGTGTGCTGATGAGGAGAACTGAGTTTAAATGAAGTGTGTGTGTGTGTGTGTGTGTGTGTGTGTGTGTGTGTGTGTGTGTGCTGATGAGGAGAACTGAGTTTAAATGAAGTGTGTGTGTGTGTGTGTGTGTGTGTGTGTGTGCTGATGAGGAGAACTGAGTTTAAATGAAGTGTGTGTGATTGATGTGAGGGGGGTGTAGCAAATTCGTTACATCTCCTCCCGCACTTCCGTTTAGAACGCCATTTTAGGAAAATGGAAAAAGACACTGGAAAAGACACTGTTTCCTCTACCCATGACCTATAACAGCCATAATGAAATGTTGAACTGCTTAAACATGTAGGACCATGTGACTGCTACTGAAACTTGACTTGTGATTTGGAATAAAGTAAACTGTATGAAATGTCAAACTCACATTGGAGGAAATCCTCTCTGGTTGTAGGTTCAAGAGACAAAACAGCCTGGACTTTAGTCACTATTGAGAGAGAAAGAATCATATTAGACTGTGGTGGAAATGTCAGCATTACATCAACCTTCTGTTTTTATGATGGCAGTAAATTTGTGTTCTCTTGTTGAGGGACATTATGAGTCTCCAGCTTCTTCAACCTTAAAGACCCTCTTAAGACAAGTAAACATGGAGACACCTGCAGAGTATCTCAGCTTCACCGACATACAAAAGGATATGTTACAAATATGTGACATTGAGAAATACAGGTTCCTGAAGTTCACCATCACATTTAGCTTATCAGTACAATCCAGAGGGAAAGTATTGTGGAGGCTATCCTATTAGCCTCAGTGTGGACGGCAAAGTGTAGCAAATAATCCTTAGTCCAGGCATGAGCTCTCTTTGAGTGGTGTTCCCGTTTATTATAAAGGTATAAATTTGACATAAAA
>NW_024880842.1:0-5000 GCF_900700415.2 Clupea harengus
TGAAAAAAAGAAAAAAAAACTTTTTGTTTTACATTTTTTTCTAGGGGGGGCGCGAACCCCCCCCCCCCCCCCATAATCTCTACGTGCTGCTGGTAGTAACAGATACAAGAATGGTAGGGAGTGTGCAATGGGCTAGTATAGCCAGTTAAGGGATAGACAGTGGGTTGCCAAAATGGGGATCTTACCAAATAGTGAGCCGGCATCGATGTGTTAAGAACTGTGTTATAACTCATTTATATTTGGCTTATTAATGACTTACAAAGGGTTTACAACCTAATTAATAACCTATTTATAAACCATTTATAAACCTTTATAAAGGGAACCTTATTGTAAAGTGGTACCCATAATTTCTTCCTAAACACAGACAGGTACAGTGGAAAGGAGCTGTTGGACAACTACTATATATCATATATGCAGTGACTTCAACATGTCACTAATCATTCCAGTAACTAAAGAGAAATCATTTTTACATCATATGGAATTATTTGTTTTATACAAAATGTAGAGGAATATTTAATGTGGAATAAAATGTGAATGGATTCATGAGAGTCTAGATATCAATGGTGATATGTTTACAGTTTGGATCTTTCTTAAGTTCAGAGATCAGCTGCCGTGTTGAGGGTCCAGGATGATTCCCACCCAGCTGAAGATCTCTGAGGGCTGATGGGTTTGATCTCACTGCTGATAGTAAAGATCTGAGGCCTTCCTCTGTAATACTGCAGTTCCTCAGTCTGTAGAGAGAAAGAAGGAAAGCCTCCATTAGATCAGCTGAGGGACACACATGAGGACAAAGAGGGAAGCAGTTATTACCTCATGTGTTCTGTGCATGCTGGACATGTAAGACATCAAAATAAACCACATCCATATTTCTGAAAGGGGAGAGTATAAATGTACAAAGTACAGTATGTGAGTGTAATACAGTTAATGCTTTTGGGTTTCAAAATGATGTGAAATGTGTGTGTGTGTGTGTGTGTGTGTGTGTGTGGGAACATGTAAATTCCCTGTCAGCAGTCAGTAGTTGGTCTTGTGATACTCACTTTAGTTTAGCCTGACAGACAGTAGAGAGAGAAGGAGACATATTCTTTGCTTCCTTTTAGATAATAAAATGTTACTGTCAATTTGTTTCCTTTACACTAATAGTGTGTGTGTGTGTGTGTGTGTGTGTGTGTGTGTGTGTGTGTGATACAGATGGGAAGGGAGTGTGGTAAGAAGTGTTTTGTCCAATCATTTCCACACTTGTCTCAATACCATGTCCACTTTTTCCAAACTCTCCACACAGTGTGCTTGTCACGCCAGCGCTGAGCCCTGCTCCTGCCACGCCCCCTCCTGACTCAACACACCTGCCTCAGTCACCTTCCCAATCTCCTGATTGGTGGATTACCTGCACCTGTCACTCCCTCCACCACTAGAGAAACTGCTCACTCCCTAAGAAGCTGCTGTATTACAGTTCTGTGTACAACTAACTACAAACACAAACAACTAATCCGTGGTGTTCTCTAAATTTAGCCTGATTGTTTTAATGAACTTCACATTTACAGTACCGCAGCATTCTACCTTGCCTTGAATCTTTAGAGAGAAATCTTTAGTACGTCTTATCCACCCCTAAAATCCCCCATATTCCACAAATATTTCAAGCCAAGCAGTTATCATGACACCAAGAACAAACCTTTTAGATCTATTGTTTGCCTGTCACAACACTGTAGATACCACTTTTGAGTGGTAAATGTATCAGTGTGTGTGAAATGTGTGATAAAAGGTGTCAGTGGTACAGTGGTTAGTGTTGTTGTTTAATAAATAGCTGACCTGGGTTCAGCTCCTGGGCAATGCAAGATGCTATTGTAAGTCACTTTGGATGAAAGTATCTGCTACAGATCAGATGTTGCATTTTTGGGTCACTTTGTCTCATTGATGGCCCATGACTTCCATATACAGCAGTAATAGAGGGACAACTACGTCCATATTTTCCCTTCATGATCATTTCAATGCAAATGCTGTATTACCACTTTTGTATTGTTGTGGAAAATATGTGAACAGAAAAACTCACTAACCAATGTATAATAACATGTGTGTATAATTAACAATCCATGTAATAATCAGTATAAGTAGAACACTCCCACTCAGCATAATCACTTGGATATTCATGGTATCAAGCTATCAAAACCACTGTGCTACCATAACATAGGTTAGAATGCTCATTGTGTGTGTAAATATAAGGCTAGGCACGGAGTGAGTGAGAAATAACTACACTGAGGGCCTGAAAGCCAGACAACCCCCTTATACTGTACTTGGCAGGGTTCCAACCCAGAGGCCCCTAGAACACTTGGCAGGGTTCCAACCCAAAGGCCCCTAGAACACTTGGCAGGGTTCCAACCCAAAGGCCCCTAGAACACTTGGCAGGGTTCCAACCCAGAGGGGGGGGGGTGCGAGTGTGTGTGTGTGTGTGTGTGTGTGATAAAGATGGAAAAGGAGAATGTGTTGTAAGTAAGTGTGTGTGTGTATGTGTGTATGATAAAGATGGAAAAGGAGAGTGTGTTGTAAGTAAGTGTGTGTGTGTTTGTAAGAGTGTGTGTGTGTGTGTGTGGGGTGGGGGGTGGAAGGGTGTTTGTGTGTGTGATAAAGATGGAAAAGGAGAGTGTGTTGTAAGTAAGTGTGTGTGTGTGTGTGTGTTTGTATGATTGCGCATATAAGTGTATGTGATTGTAAGAATGTGTGGGTGTGTGTGAGTTTGTCTGCAAGTGTGTGTGTGTGAGTGATGAAGATGGAAAAGGAGAGTGTGTTGTAAGTGTGTGTGTCTGTGTGTGTGTGTGTGTGGGGGGGGGGGGGGGGTGGAAGGGTGTTTCTGTGTTTGTGTGTGGTGAGGATGGATAAGGAGAGTGTGTTTTAAGTGCGTGTGTGTGTGTGTGTGTAAGTCTGTAAGTGTTAATGTGTACGTGTGTGTATGTGTTTGTAAGAGTGTGTGTGTGTGTGCAAGTGTGTTTGTGTGTGTGATAAAGATGGAAAGGAGAATGTGTTGTAAGTAAGTGTGTTTGTATGATTGAGCGTATAAGTGTATGTGATTCTAAGAATGTGTGGGTGTGTGTGAGTTTGTGTGCAAGTGTGTTTGTGTGATGAAGATGGCAAAGGAGAGTGTGTTGTAAGTGTGTGTGTGTGGGGGGAGGGTGGAAGGGTGTTTTCTGTGTGTGTGTGTGGTGAGGATGGAGAAGGAGAGTGTGTTTTAAGTGGGTGTGTGTGAGTCTGTAAGTGTTAGTGTGAACGTGTGTGTGTGTGTTTCTAAGAGTGTGTGTGTGTGATAAAGATGGAAAAGGAGAATGTGTTGTAAGTAAGTGTGTGTGTGTATGTGTGTATGATAAAGATGGAAAAGGAGAGTGTGTTGTAAGTAAGTGTGTGTGTGTTTGTAAGAGTGTGTGTGTGTGTGGGGGGGGTGGGGGGTGGAAGGGTGTTTGTGTGTGTGATGAAGATGGAAAAGGAGAGTGTGTTGTAAGTAAGTGTGTGTGTGTGTGTGTGTGTTTGTATGATTGCGCGTATAAGTGTATGTGATTGTAAGAATGTGTGGGTGTGTGTGAGTTTGTCTGCAAGTGTGTGTGTGTGAGTGATGAAGATGGAAAAGGAGAGTGTGTTGTAAGTGTGTGTGTCTGTGTGTGTGTGTGTGTGGGGGGGGGGGGGGGGTTGGAAGGGTGTTTCTGTGTTTGTGTGTGGTGAGGATGGATAAGGAGAGTGTGTTTTAAGTGCGTGTGTGTGTGTGTGTGTGTGTAAGTCTGTAAGTGTTAATGTGTACGTGTGTGTATGTGTTTGTAAGAGTGTGTGTGTGTGTGCAAGTGTGTTTGTGTGTGTGATAAAGATGGAAAAGGAGAATGTGTTGTAAGTAAGTGTGTTTGTATGATTGAGCGTATAAGTGTATGTGATTCTAAGAATGTGTGGGTGTGTGTGAGTTTGTGTGCAAGTGTGTTTGTGTGATGAAGATGGCAAAGGAGAGTGTGTTGTAAGTGTGTGTGTGTGGGGGGGAGGGGTGGAAGGGTGTTTCTGTGTGTGTGTGTGGTGAGGATGGAGAAGGAGAGTGTGTTTTAAGTGGGTGTGTGTGAGTCTGTAAGTGTTAGTGTGAACGTGTGTGTGTGTGTTTCTAAGAGTGTGTGTGTGTGATAAAGATGGAAAAGGAGAATGTGTTGTAAGTAAGTGTGTGTGTGTGTGTGTGTGTTTGTAAGAATGTGTGGGTGTGTGTGAGTTTGAGTGCAAGTGTGTGTGTGTGTGTAAGTCTGTAAGTGTTAGTGTGTACGTTTGTGTATGTGTTTGTAAGAGTGTGTGTGTGTGTGTGCAAGTGTTTGTGTGTGTGATAAAGATGGAAAAAGGAGAATGTGTTGTACGTGTGTGTGTGTGTGTGTGTGTGTGGAGGGGGGGGGGGGGGGGGGGGTGGAAGGGTGTTTCTGTGTGTGTGTGTGTGTGATGAAGATGGATAAGGAGTGTGTTATAAGTGTGTGTGTGTGTGTTTGTATGATTGAGTGTTTAAGTGTGTGTGATTGTAAGAATGTGTGGGTGTGTGTGTGCGTGTGATAAAGATGGCAAAGGAGAAAGTGTTGCAAGTGTGTGTGTGAGTTTGTGTTTGTAATAATGAGTGTGTGTGTTTGTAAATGTGTGTGTGTATGTGTGTGTGTGTGTATAAGTGTGTGTGTTTGTAAAAGTGCATGTGTGCAAGTGTGTAAGTGGGTGTGTGATAAAAATGGAAGAGGAAATAGTGTGTGTGTGTGTATATACACATATAGTGTGTGTGTTAAGTTTGTATACATGAATGTGTATTTGTGTTTGCATCTGTGTGTTTGTGTGTGTGCTTGTAAGTGTGTGTGTGTGTGTGTGTGTGTGTAATGAAGATGGAAAAGGAGAGTGATAAGAAGTGTTTACTGCTGAATTAATAGTGACCCTTTACATGTGAGATCAGACAGTTCACCATCACTGTCAAATTCACTGATATCAACTCAGTATTTGGTCTTGTGATACTCACTCTAGTAACT
>NW_024880843.1:0-8083 GCF_900700415.2 Clupea harengus
TTTAGGGAGGAGGTGCTTGAATCTTCCTATCCCATGTGTTGGCATGGATTTATAATGTCTCTCGCTGATCACAGAACACCCCCCTAAAGTAACATATGAAACCTATTATATAATCCTAATGGTAGTTGGAACAGATTTCCATAATACCGTATGTAATCAAAAAATCTTACCAATGAGTGGTCCTTGGCATGAACTCCGATGACCTTTAGGTAGTGAAAATAGAAAAATCTGAGTTACGTTTTCAAACGTTAAGTCCCTGATGACACCCTCCACAGAATTACAGATATCTTTAAAGAAATACTTGCCTGAATAATGAAAATGCATGACCCAGAGTCCCATGTGTCGTACATGTGAAACCTGTAAATGGCACATTTCTTTATTCCTAACATTTTGGATCTGACATTTCGAAAATGACATGTATTTACGTTCGATTTAAATTAGCAATTGATCTAACATCATTGCTGTGTTAGATTAGGAAGATAGTAATTTGCAAAGCCACCGCACGTGTGACCTTTTCATTTGTCAATAATACCTAACATGTTGGCCTACACGCAATATAAGACGGTATATTATTAATGCGTATTGGAAGACTTTACCTTACTTAAAACTGGGTTCATTTTCTCACGATCAAAACACCAAATTCAAACGCTCACAAATGGATGAAGATGTTTACACAGGTTTGCCCCATCGATTACACAGCTACCCTTCCTCTGCGGAGTGTTTGTTCGTCGATCTTAGTAGTTCGCGGAAACTAGCTCATAATGGTTCCGAGCTGGATTTCTTTGTTCCGCTTTTAATTTTTTTGTTTTGTTTTTGATTTGGGTCTGTTTGCCTTTCATCATTATCTATGAGAATGGAAAAAGCATATGTCAATCTGATAGATGAATATCGAATTTTGTCAAATCCACTTAAGTTGTATCTACGACTAAATTAAATCTACGCATACCAACTCACAGACGTTATTGGTGTTGGTCGAGTTCTCACTCCCACAACATTACAACTTTTCGTGAGACAGAGATATTAGTCATGACGTGATCACAGTGTTAAAACAGGCTAATGTCAATTTTCTGGCACCATAGAACGCTGACGTAGTGGCACGACGTTCTCATCGATGACGTTGCGTGCTTGCTTAAACATTGTAACGTGGCGTCCGCAAAGTTCAACCCAGAGCCATGGTTCAGGCTCTGGTTCAACCTAACTTAATTATTATTTAATTTCTCATGTCATTCGGAATAGTTAACTGATACAGAAAGGGCAGCGCGGAAAGAAAATATCATTGCAACAAAAACACAAGGGTTTTAACTGTATAAATTCTGTATAAGGGTATGCTTTCAGACATTCAGCCCAATTAACACTTTGAACACTTCTTCTAACTGAAATATTACTTTGCAAATTGTTTGTCCGTCTCTGGAATAATTGCAATTTTGTGGCATTTCAAACTTAAGCCTAATTAGTCATACTGGAACTGGAAAACGACCCATCACAACCATTACAGCTATCAAGTAAAAGCCACACAGGACCAGCAAGGTTGGTTGTTACACCTCTCGCCTTTCATTCCAGAGCAGGCAATGGATTGGGACTGGGGAGGAATTTCAGTCTGAGTTTAGAAAAAGTCCATTCAGTCTTTCAGTGTGGGTCACTACTTGAGATAAGGGGAATAGTTTTCTTATCTTGTTTTGGGCTTATTTAGGTTAGTCTGTTTATTTCTGTAGCTCTAAAGAGAGAATATCGGATTCACCAACTCTTCAAACAGCACAGCTAACGACAGCGGGTTAGCTGTGGGACACCAAAGCAATTTCACTAGTTCACAGTTTCAAATTCAGCACCACTGCCCTCATCTACTGCAGTCATGTCTACGGCAGGAGATTTTGGAAACCCTTTGAGGAAATTCAAATTGGTGTTTCTTGGAGAACCAGAGTGGTAAGTATAGGACAAACGCTAAAACAGATGGTTTGTGTGCAGCTACTTGAAAAACATCTAAACTTGTTGGCTACCTAGCTAATAATAGCTGGCTAACCCGTATAGGCTAGCGCCAAGCTAGGCTAGCGGTTCAAATTGTCGCATAATTCCTGTGCTCGAGTCTGGCTAGCTAACTAGCTGTCTGATTAGGATAATAAAATGTCAACATTTTGCTCCTTCTAACTTTCGTCTATATGCTTTGAAACGGCCGGACGTGCCGATACAATTGATACTTATATGATATATAGTATTATTTATCTTTTAGGGCAGCTAACTTTATTGCTTAGCATGACAAATCAGTAAAGAGCAAACACACAAAATTAGCAGGCTAGCCAGCAAGCTAACGTAGCTTGTGATACGTTACTAAAGTGTAGTAGGCTAGCTAACTAACATTAACATTCACTTCAAAACCCAACTTTCTCGGAATAAAATGTGGTTCTCACTCTGTCACGTAGATAAACTGACACATTAGAGGACTACTCTCTTTACAAAGACGATATAATAAACAGTTAACTAACCGATCAGCTTAGTAATCAATTGCTAGCCTTTCCTATCTATCGACATCGAGTTTAATCTGCAATTTAGATGTGGATAGTTAAATATGAATTATATTTGTGACAGCTCTCCAATGAATCAATCTAGCCTGGACTTTCCACTGACAGATCTGTAACGCCCAAGCTTATTGTATCAGATAGAAATGTTGCAACATCTTGATGATATCATTGCTTAGACTAGCTAACATTACTGACGCGGTTGTCTTTCGTCATTAAATATGGCAGTATAAAAAGTTGCGATGTCGACCCTGGCTGAAGTGAGGAGTATTCCTGACAACATAGAGAGATCATATTCCCCTTTTCCTGTCAACAACTTTACAGCAACTAGTTTAGGGTAACGCTCTGCATTCCATTTGACCCCAATTTATATACAATAATTTGTCGACATGCTTAGATGTTGTAGCTCGTTAAAATGATGCAATGGTTAAGCTTTAGAGTACATTGTTCTTCGTAGTTACACTGGTAAACAAACATCACATATCACACTTTGGTTAATCATATTGTCAATACTTGACACATGTGAATGCATCATACACGCTTTCGTTTGTCAATTGAGCAAAGATGTATAGTGAGTCAATCATTTCACTACTTGTCAGATGGGATGTTTTGCAATAATAACGTGCTGGCCGTACTAGTGATGTGTAAGTATCTGGAAACTCGATACGTGTGATGGTGTCGTATTGGCCTGCCCATTAAAATGTAACAGTTGCGGTCAGATGTTGTGTAGTAGCCTATCTGTCTTTGGCTGGCTTTCTGACAAGATGGTTTGATGAGTGGTACCATGTGCGGCTATTGTGTAAACAAGACACTGAGCAATACTCATTGGGTGTGTCATTCCTTGATTTTTAGCGGTAGGTAACTATTGTTATTGAGTATTAATGAACCTGGCTTTGAAAGTTATTGGTTAAAACATATATGAAGAAATTGTTGGTATAAATGAGCATCTCAAGCTTCTCTTTTCATAACTCACATTTTTACTGAGCTGTTATACACTTCGCTGGAGGCTATGTTGACTGGTCACTGTGTCTCAGTACCTATGTTTATACTCCATGCCACATCGTGCTCCGGGCTTGCTGACAAATGCAACTTGGGTTATTGTGTAGCAGTATGGTAATTATAGAAATGAATACAGACTATTCCACTGCTTGGGCCATCAGAGCACACGTTGGCTGTAAATCAGGTGAAGAAGAAGGCGGGCGAGACAGAGAATACTGTCTTAATCTGCAGTGGTGAGCAGAAAGTAATGAGACTACTGCCCCCCTGAACAAAAGCTCCTATTGATTGGTGAATATAAAGAGCTTAAGTCATGAAACGCCCAGCCTGCTTCGCTCCATTTTCTCCTCTCTTTCTCTTGTTTCAGACTTCCACCCTTTCCATGTCTGTGCCTATTCTTGTCTGTTTCTGCTCTCCCTCTCCCTCTCTCTCTCTCTCTCTCCTCACTCAGCCTTTCTCAGCAGTCTCTTTCAGCATGTCCCCATCAGGTTTGGCTCTGAATATATTGACAATATTATTTAATGCAGCATGCACCAGGCAGAGGTATTGGTTTGGGCTCCAGGCCTTCATCCGCACAACAGGTGAACACAAGCCCAGTTGTTATTAAGGTCATCTGATGTTTTCCAGAGTTCACACAGGAGGCCTAAAAACACAACAGGTGAATCCTGCATTGATTGGACTTTACAAAAAAACAAAACGCAATGGCAGCTCCTTGTTGAGGCCCCTTGGGCTCGTACTGTAGGTGATTCATGAATCCAGACACGTCTCCCTCTGTAGGGGAAGGTGCTCTTTTTTCCCTAATTCTCTATTCCTGTCTTGCACTGGTAAACTGGCAGTCAGACTCGCATAGCTTTGTGAAGTTTTGAGTCTGGGAGAGGTGACTTGTAGCTCAGTCCATTTCACTCTTGTCAAAAACACTCTTGTCAAAGAACGTTAAGGTGTCAGCCTCATTGTTTTGGGCCTAACTAATGTACTAATGGATGCTCTGCTGGAACCACGTAACTCTTCCTCGGTTAAAATCACAGTCCCATGTGTACACAACGGAGTGCAGCAGTCCCATCTTTCACACAGCGCAGACATGAATCGTCATGTTTGCAGATGTACATTGGAAGGAGATCAAGGAGATAACTTTAACACAGGTTTCTGCTTTAGCCCTTACCAATTATTCAGGCTGGCAATTGCCACAGAGATACAGCGTAGTCATTTGGCAGACATTGGCTTTCTTCGTCCGCTCTGTTCCTTTTTCTGCCTTGCTGTTTTCATATGCAGAGTAAATGTACATCATAATCAGGGTGAGATTCTGCATGATGTGTTTTTCCACAGCTAAACTCATTAGCCTAATTGGTAGGTTGTCTGCTGTTTAATCCATCTATCTAGATGTTTATGGATTCATTACATTGTGGATAACCGCGTATGGGCCTCTTTAGCTCTTTTCAGTAGGATTACGCTTGGAAAGCTATTTTTCCATCACTTCGGCACAAACTGTTCACAGTGTGCCAAAGCGACCATGCTTGATCCGAACAACGTCATTCCCACTGTTGCACCTCTGGTCTTGAAGATACTGAACATTGACTTGGCTTTCCTACCTATAGGCAATCTCATGAAGTGACAGTGTTGTTTTCAGCTACATTAGGGTGATTTATAAGCACTATAGAACAGCTCTGTCCAATGTAATGAGACATATTTGTAAGTTTACTAGTTTCAAATGCTTTGCCACTGTAGTTTCCCCTCACATTGTCTCTCAACACCGTGTTTCAGCTTGTCTCTCAACACCGTGTTTCAGCTCCTGAGAGGCTCATTGTCTCTCAACACCGTGTTTCAGCTCCTGAGAGGCTCCTTCCCAGCCAATGGGGTGTTTTTATGCAGCGGTGTGGTCATCAGGAAGAGCTTCACCACCGCTTTATGAAAGCCTCAGTAGAACAGCAGTCATTTGTTTCCATAGGGTCTCATTATGTCATTATGGGCTGGTTTATGACTGCCCTGGAAGGGGTTTTAGGTGCAGTTTTACAAAGCTGCAGGTGTCCCCATGACAGTGAAAACATCTGTGTTGTTTCTCTCTTCTGAAGGCCATCTCGGAAGCTATAATTCAAATTCCTATGTGTGCCTGTACCTGTCCATACTTGTGCATTTCAGTTCCCTGAGGTAGCCCTTATTGATTCTGAGATGTCTGCGTTGACTTGTGGGTGTCGAAGAAGTGTTTTGAGTTTTTAACACCCTAAAAAAATGACTTGTTCTTGTTCAAAGTAGATTTTATGAAAGTAGACAAATATGAAAGATTCATGCCCTTTGCGTGGCAGTGTCCACACAACAACTGAATATTTTAGGGGAGATGCATCACTTTACACAAAAGTGTGTGCCTCTGCCTTTGTGTGCCTAAGCCCCAGTGTTCTAAACCACGTGGTGTCTGAGTACCTGTTCTTCTGGGTCGGGGTCCATAGAGGAGTGAATGAGCAAGTGCTGTAGGTCCATGCAGTCCAACTCCAGGAGCGATGAGTGAGTTTTCCACCTTCACAGGATCATATCATCACGTCATGCGTGTTCTGCCCCTGACACGTGGGCCGTACATTTTCAAATAGGAAGGTTCCACTTTCAGAAGCAGAGCGTCCCTGGTTTCTCCCCGACAACCAGCCATGCCACAGCTGCAGTGGTGACTGGCAAGCTTCAGTTACGGGCAGCGACCTCTCGACTACACCCAGCCATGCCACAGCTGCAGTGGTGACTGGCAAGCTTCAGTTACGGGCAGCGCCTCTCGACTACACCAGCAGTGACACAGCAGAATAAAACTGGAAGCAGCGAGCAACACAAATCAGACCAGAGAGGCCTGTAACTGTAGCTCTCCTGTCTCCCCACCCCACCCCTCTCCGCTCCCTCTCTCTCCCTTGACCTGGCACCCCTATAAGTACCACTTTGGGGGCAAGAGAAGGGGATGGATGTGTAGGTGGGGGGAGGGGTGAGTCTTTTAGCTGTGCCCCTTATTTGCTACCTTGTGTGAGTAGGAGCACCCTCCCTGCATTCCTCAGTGGGTGGAAGTGTTGTGTCACGACCACGTCAGATTGCATTTCTCTCCAGCTGGCTCCGGCTGTACAGCTGGAGTACCAGTGCAGGCCTGAGCTAAACCCACAAACTATTTCACATCACAGAAGGAAATGCTGAAAATCTCAAATGTTTTATTTCACAGTTGCAGTTTTCCTTCTTCTGCAGACTGTTGTGCATTGAGTACACTATGTCATCCACACATGGATGTTACAGAGAAGTTCCGGTGAATTTAAAGGGCTATAATGTGGCCAGTTTCTGATGTTTGCGCATGGACTGTGTTGTGAATCATTGAGCATTGGTTACTCTCACAGCTAAATGTGAATTTAATGGACAATTAAGTATTCTTCAGTTCTGATACGTGTGGCTTAGTATTTTGTGTAGCCAGTGTTTCATCATGAGGGCTGTTATTGTTTTCTGTCTTCTGTAAGAGCACTGCCCCACATTGGTGATGATGGTGGTGGTGATGGTGGTGATGATGATATCGCTATGTGGTTGGCTTGAAAGAGACATGCAAAATGGCAGTGACACAAGGTGACATTCTGGCGAGTTTAGAAGGAAACAGACATGCATGCAATTAGGTGTGTTTATACAGCTGTTCAGCTATTTAAAGACTGTGTGTGTGTGTGTGTGTGTGTGTGTGTGTGTGTGTGTGTGTGTGTGTGTGTGTGTGTGTGTGTGTGTGTGTGTCACCAAGGTGTCCCCTCTGCACAGCTCCACTCTTGTGACTGACATTCAATGATTTCATCTGTGAGTCAACAAGGGTGGAAGTGATTGTGTTTTAACCCAAACAAAACAAAACATAAACTTACCAGAGTGTAAGGCATGTAAAGATCTGTATAGATTTAAACAAAATCATTGCTTGTGGACAACTACTGTCCGCTTGATTGACCAGTGACCGATTCAGTTGATGGTAATGGGTCTTATCTGAGGGTCATAGTCACCAGCGCTAAATTGATCAGTCTGCTCGTCTCTTTTCTGTTTCAGTGGGAAAGACTTCATTGATCACAAGGTTCATGTACGACAGCTTTGATAACACCTACCAGGTAAGCGAGCCTCTAGTCACCTCTGCGTACTACTAGTCTGCAGAATCCTTTAAAATGTGGATGAGGATGAGTTGAGTTGAGTTGGAATAGCCTTTACTGAATGTGGAAGTCAAGTCAAATGTATTTATAAAGCACATTTAAAAACAACTCACGTTGACCAAAGTGCTGTACAATCATAATCAAATATAGAATCAAATAAAAACAGTCTATCTGTATGGGATGTAGCAGTAACATTTCCACTGTGATTATGGATATAATAATAATAATAATAATACATCACATTAATATATGGATCTAGATGTCTTTTCTGTGTGATCTGTTTCCTGAAAAATATTTCTTTTTCTTACCCGGTTCCTTTTTGCAGGCCACAATAGGAATAGATTTTTTATCGAAAACCATGTATCTTGAGGATAGAACAGTAAGTACTCCCTTAATTTTCTTAACTAAAGGGGAATCTTTACAAAAGAACGCTAGTTTGAATTGAGGTGAAATTGAATA
>NW_024880844.1:5000-8005 GCF_900700415.2 Clupea harengus
GCACTTCGTAGATGGTGAGAAGCCACATAAGTCTTTGGAGTAGGCCATGTTGGTAGATCCAGCACTTATATTTCCCAGGCAGGCCAGACTTGTCAATTTTGTTCAGCCATTCTTCAACTTGTTTTAAAGTGCTGGAGATGCTGTTTTTGTCTGACAGGGAATCATCATACCACTTCCCAAGGCATTTAATAGGGTTCCCCTGGATGTTCGGGATCACTTCCCCTTGAACAAGTAGCTTGAACTTCTCAGTTGTTTTGCCCTTTTGGATCACCAGACATCTTGATTTCTTGGGCTTAAAGATCATCTTCGCCCAAGTGGCCATACGTTCTAGTTCCGCCAGGACCCATCTTGCCTGTACATGGGTTGGTGTTATGACGGTAAGGTCATCCATGAATGCCCTGATCACTGGCTGTTGGCTTCCTGCAGCAGTCTTCGGTCCTCTTGACTTTGTACTCGCTGCGGTGATGATCAGGTTCATTCCCATGACGAACAAGATGGGAGAGATGGTACACCCGGTTACTATTCCCTTCTCCACTGGCTGCCACTTTGTTGTAAACATGGCTGACTGGAATCGTAGCTTGATGTCTCCCAAGTAGCCGGTGATCATGCCCTGGATGTGATGTGGGATGTGGTAATGGTCCATAGCCACTTGAATCAAGTTATGGGGGATAGACCCGTATGCGTTAGCAAAATCAAGCCAGGCAACTGTTAGGTTCCCTTTCTTCTCCTTTGCTTCTTGGATAAGTTGGCTGAGGACCCCCGTGTGCTCCAAGCACCCGGAGAACCCTTCGATCGCGCCCTTCTGGATAGAGGTGTCAATATATCCATTCTGGCACATATACGTGCTCATTCTTCTGGCAAGCACGGAAAAGAAGATCTTACCCTCCACACTGAGCAGGGAAATGGTTCGAAACTGGTTGATCTGTGTGGATCCCCGTTCTTTTGGCACAAAGCATCCTTCTGCCCTTCGCCAGCTTGTTGGGACGGTTCCTTTGGACCAGATTACCCGCATAAGCTTCCACAGCCTTCGGAGGAGCTTGGGGCATCTCTTGTATACTTTGTAAGGTATACCGCTGGGACCTGGGGCCGAAGATGATCTAGCATGCTTGACGACCTCTTGAACCTCTCTCCATGATGGAAAATCTATGTTTAGGGATGTTGTTGGTGGATCGATGGTGCCGAGCCCGTGATCTTCTGCTAAGGCGTTGTTTCTTGATGGGTCACTGAATGACTCTTCAACAAACTCCTCCACCTCCTCCTTGGAACTTGTTAAAGTCCCAGACCTCGCCTCTCCCAAAAGTGATTTGGTGTAGGGGTCTTTTATAAACTGGGCTCGTGCAGCTTCCTGTTTTTTTCGCCTCTGCCTTAACCCCTCCGCTCTTCTTGCTCTGATGAGCTGCTCGCGGAGGTTGGCTGTCAGTTCTTTTATTCCTTCCTTTTCTTCTGTGCTTGCCAATTTGAATTGCTTCTTCAGGGTTTTAATCTCCTTCCTAAGTTGTTTGATCTTTCTTTCTCTTCTATTCTCCTGATTTTCTCGTCTGCCTTTGTTCTCTCTCCTTGGCACTGTTCCAAACCGTTCTTTTGCCAAGCTATAGGTGATGGCTGTCAGTGAATCCTCCTTTCTTTCTGCTGATCCTGCTTGAGCTGCCTCAAGCACCTTGTCCAGATCTTCATCGAGCATGGACCACTCTTTGGTATCACACATCTTAGGCCACTTGAGTCTCTCCTTCGTTGGCTGGGGTGGGCTTTCTGGGATGGCATTTGGGGTTCTCCTTGTGTGCTCTTGGGGGATTACATGCACTGAGAGATCTCTAGGACTATGGTGTTAAAATAACAGCTTCAAAATAATGTTGGTGGTACACTGACTTGTGTTACCGAGAATGAAGTTTGTGACACTGCCACAGCACGGCAGGTACACCTGGTATTGCACTATGTAACTTTGGTGGACAGGGCAAGACACCTCTCGCAAATGCTTAATGCTTTATGGCACCACCTCACGCAACAACAACTAGACCCATCTGCTAGCTATAAAAAGAAGCTAGCGCAGTGTTCTCTGTATAGACATCATGGCAGAGGCAACAAAGAAACTGAGGAAGATGTTGTCGGATGAGGGGAGTAAGAGAAAAAGAAAAAGAGTAACCGAGCAAGAGAAAGAACAAGAGGCAGGCTTTTACTCGTTGGCGAGAGCTAAAAGAGGCAGAAGGATGCAAGTCAGATGCTGAGCTGGCCTTCTTTCTGTTAGACTTGTCAGTAATAACGTATTAACTGTCTTGCTGTCTTGTGTGGCGCTTGTTTGATGTTTGGCTGTGTTAGGAAAATTGTCAACTCGCTAGTTTTTCATCATAAACATCCCTGCCAATGTTATTTTTGAAATAATGCGACGTAGGCTGTAACCTTATCAGTGTCATCCCTGTCTCGTGGAGATTTGTATTTTATCCAGATGCCCAAAGTCATTAACCTCAGTTCCGTCCCAGGCTAACATCCAAATAAATTAAAAAAGTTTGATCAGTCATTGCCAATCTCAGGCCAAATAAGCCTTGGAATTTTGCAACCTACAAAACCGAACTCAGCTACCTTGTAATACATTACACTGTCCAATATATATTATGCACAATATATGCCTTTATCATGTTGTCAACAACATTTTTATAAGGTTACACATACTCCACATTCAAATTCTTTTTATGTTATTCTTTTGGTCATGTTATCATCGCCGATGTCACAATAAATAAAACTATGCAGAGTCATATTTGTGTAAAATCTTGTAACATTACTCTACCTTGTCAGTCAACATGCTTCTTTGGCTTCTGGCGTTGTCTTTGCCGGTTCCATATCCTTCAGCTTGTCAACAAACTGTCCATGGGGGGGTCTGAAAGCGCGATTTGTATTTACGACAGTAGTGTAAAAGTGAACTACACTCCACAATTTTAGGGGGAGCTCAGTAGCAAAAAATACCAATTCTCGCATAATGGGGCTTTAAGCTTGTTAAAAGGACAACTTTCTAA
>NW_024880845.1:0-8001 GCF_900700415.2 Clupea harengus
AATTAAATTAAATTCAATTGTATTCACATAGCGTCAAGCTGATTCATATCTGGGGTGGGGTGACATTAACCGTTCACATATGCACACACACACACCCACACACACATGCACACAAACACACACCCACACACACACAAACACACACACACACACATACACACATGCACACATGCACACACACTCATATAAAAGCCACAGTCATCCATTTCATACATAGCAGCACCACTAGAATGAATCAAAGTAACCTGTCAATCAAAAACTGATTGTTAGGATGTTAACTATCATAGGTCATCACTCATGTATGACAGAAAGTGGGTTGTAGTTACTACTAGATAGTGGTTTATTAGAAGAAAATATGTTTAAGTAAGGGCTAGTGGTCAACAGAGCATTCAGATAGCAGCAAATAATGCACGTGCAAGATGGTGTATGTGACCGTGACACAAAGAGGAGAGGCTGTTACACCTGGAAGTGCATTATTTTCTGCTACCAGAACAACGTGAAGTCCTTTATCCCGATTGTACCACATTTGCCACTATTGCGTAATCTTTTTTTAACTGAATGTTTAAACACACAATGAAGGTAGAATTTAAGGATGAGCAAAATATGCTATTTCAACTGAACAAGGAAAAGAGAAGTTCTGGGGTACGTTCGTCGTAGGGTTGAAGCTAATTTAATCAATTGGCCTTTTAGCCCGTTAAGATTAGCGAGCTGATTGAGAACAGCAAATATCGGTTCGTTAACGGCTGATCCGCATCCTGATCATGTGGTTAATTTCAACCAGGCTAAACTTATCATGGCATTTGCGCGTGCACGTCCTACTTCAAAAGGCAGGAAAAGTCGATCACCAAAACCATGATTTTCTAACGGTATAATGGTTCTAAACTCAAAGAAAAGGGCTCTTTTTTTCTCCGCTGGCGAGCAGGAGATGAACATGAACGCTTATGAAGAATACAAGACCATAATCACGGCAAAATTCAACACCGCCACCGCTGTGAGAGCAAGGTGTGTTGGGATGTTTATAAATTGTCTGTATTTCTCTCTATTCTTATCATGAGTCCATCTTAATCATTTTCTACAATAATGATATGCTATGGTGTACTAATAACGCTCATATAATTATGAGTGCTTTGTTCTCCGCATCAACGACACTACAAAAATGTACCACTCGCAAAAAAGCGCAAGACAGTCAATGTTCGACTGTGGTGTTTGCAATAAATGACTCGAGAAGGTCTTGTAAATGAATGATTCCTTGTCGGCTGAATCGGTAGCGCTCATACAAGAATAATGTATCTTGGCGATCGCAAAGAACTCTCTCCCTCCGCTAATCTAACTATGTAATATCAGTCCTTGGTCAATGGGATCCCTTCTTTTTCCGGGGGTCTGGCAAGCTTATCCAGCTACACTTAAGTTAGCCTGCGCTGGAGCAGGTTAGTGCTAATCGATATGTTACTATGGTGATTTATCAAAAGTTGCTTCCACAAACCAAAAAGAGGGGCGTTTTTTATCTTAGCCTGAAAATTAGCTCGCTAAACCGCTTAGCGAGCTACGACGAATACCCCCCTGTAGAGCCTGTAGGCCTCATGTATTTATTTACCTTTGTTCTTTGTATTCACATGTTCTGGGGGCTTGTTGACGTGTTATTGGTTTATGTTATGGTTTATATAAATATAAATATTTATGTATTTCCCTTTTTGTTGTTGTTTGTATTCACATGTTCTGGGGGCACCAGAAAACAGATCTGCTTAGATCAAATGGCCCAGTTTGTTTGAGATCTGCTATGTGGTGACTGGGTTAGGTTGAGATCTGATATGTGGTGACTGGGTTGAGATCTGCTATGTGGTGACTGGGTCAGGTTGAGATCTGCTATGTGGTGACTGGGTCAGGTTGAGATCTGCTATGTGGTGACTGGGTTGAGATCTGCTATGTGGTGACTGGGTTGAGATCTGCTATGTGGTGACTGGGTCAGGTTGAGATCTGCTATGTGGTGACTGGGTCAGGTTGAGATCTGCTATGTGGTGACTGGGTCAGGTTGAGATCTGCTATGTGGTGACTGGGTCAGGTTGAGATCTGCTGTGTGGTGACTGGGTCAGTTTGAGATCTGCTATGTGGTGACTGGGTCAGGTTGAGATCTGCTATGTGGTGACTGGGTCAGGTTGAGATCTGCTGTGTGGTGACTGGGTCAGGTTGAGATCTGCTATGTGGTGACTGGGTCAGGTTGAGATCTGCTATGTGGTGACTGGGTTAGGTTGAGATCTGATATGTGGTGACTGGGTTGAGATCTGCTATGTGGTGACTGGGTCAGGTTGAGATCTGTTATGTGGTGACTGGGTTGAGATCTGATATGTGGTGACTGGGTCAGGTTGAGTCTGTGGGTAACAGAGCAATAAAGCGCCTAGAGACAATTGTATTGTTATGGCGCTATATAAATAAAATTGAATTGAAATTGAATTGAATTGAATAATCCACAGTCAGATCAGCCAACAACATATACAGGGTTCTGCCAGATGCTTCAATGCAGATTATCTCTGTATGAATAATGGTGTTCAGTGAGTTATGAAACCAGAACTGACCTCTTCCTGGTCAGCAGCTCCTTACAGGGTGGGTGTCTGCAGGTCCTGTTGAGGAGAGAAGAGACACTATTCATTTCATTTTCACTTCAAATTATGTAGCTTTCTAAATGTGTGACTTGGATTTGGCCATTTCATAAGGCCATTGTCATTTAGTGTAATTAAACCACAAATCACCTCTCTTTATCTAGCCTTAGTCTTTTAATTGAATTCAGCTAGTTTAATAATCATATAGCAAAGCCTACTTTCTTTACTTGGCCTCTGTCAGAAAACATGTGTGTGTGTGTGTGTGTGTGTGTGTGTGTGTGTGTGTGTCTGTGTCTGTGTCTGTGTCTGTGTCTGTGTCTGTGTCTGTGTCTGTGTTTTGAGACTTCCTGAGTGTCTGTGTGAAACATAAGTGTATCACAAATGCAAGAATATAAACCAGTAGAGTGATTGAAAATTAACTGTAGACTGTATTTGTATTAGATAATGAAATTGTCTACTCATAAAATAGTCAACACTACAACACCAAAAATATTACATGTTTCTTCTCAGTTTTGCGTGCATGGCGGAAGGCAACTGATGATGAGTTAATGAAGAAAATCAATCAACTGGAGAACAAGGCCAGTGAGGTGGAGAAGACAAAACAACAACTAGAGGAAAAGACAAAACAACAACTAGAGGAGAAGAATAAAGAGACGGAGAAGACAAAACAACAACTAGAGGAGAAGAACAAGGAGATTGAGAAGACAAAACAACAACTAGAGGAGAAAAATAAAGAGATGGAAAAGATAAAACAACAACTAGAGGAGAAGAATAAAGAGATGGAGAAGACAAAACAACAACTAGAGGAGAAGAATAAACTCATCCAGGAGAGAGAGACAGATCTAGAGAACATGACTAAACAAGACAAGGAGAGAGAGGGACTACTGGAGAACATGACCAGTGAGGTGGAGACCAGTAAAAGACAACTGGAGTCACTGGAAAAGGAACTGCAGGACAGGAACAGCCAACTACAGGACCTGATAACCAAACTACAAGAACAAGGCAGGGAGCTGGAGGAGAGACACAGACAGCTGGAGGAGAGAGACAGACAGCTGGAGGAGAGAGACAGACAGCTGGAGGAGAAAGACAGACAGCTGGAGGAGAGAGACAGACAGCTGGAGGATAAAGAAAGAGAACAGCTGACTGGTGAGTGTGAGAGAAGAGGTGTGTATCCTAAGTGTTTAGTAACATAGATAGTGTGTTGAGGCCCAAATGACCAATCAAAGTGATCCTCTTTCTAAACGAATTACGCATTAAATTAACTGCTACTTTCACTCACATGGTATTAACACTCTGACATACTCACACATCTCAGCTCCAGTTCCTGTTTTCCCTTTAACCCTCCTATTATGTTCAAATTTTACCCACATCTATTATGCTTGGGGTCAATTTGACCCCAGCAATTTAAACCTCCAAAAAATTATTATAATTATTTTTTTTTTATCCAAGTTTATGTGTCAGGTACTTAAGGTTTGTTTGTTGACTACCTAAATAGCCCTTAAAATTAAAACAATATCCCCACCCACTCCCTTTATGCATCCAGAATACATGTTACGCGACTATGGAGAAATATGCAGATCCCCATAAAATCTCACTGATTGACCTAAAATTGGAAAGAGATATCCTTATGGTGTTGTTATGGCTTCATATTATTTCTAAGTACATATTGTTGTTATCTATAACATTTGGAATAAAAAAACATTTCTTTTATCAAGAAAAGTAACAATGTGATGAAAAAAGTTTATATTTCTTATATATTTTATACAATTAAAACAGCCTGGGGTCAAATTGACCCCAAACAACACCTATGCGTAAAGTATGTGTACAGGACATTGAAAACATATCATCATGTTAATTTTGTGTTTACCCAGTTGTCCCCATTAAATTAGGAAAAGTCATTAAATATGAAGCAAAACAAATTATGTCAAACATTTATTTAGAGACGTTAAACATTGAATGGGGTCAAATTGACCCCAAACATAATAGGAGGGTTAAATCCCAGTGTCTATCTGTCTGTGTTGTGAGAGACAGACACCTGGAGGAGAGAGGAGGAAAACATCTGACTGGTGAGTGCGACAGAAGAGATGTCCTAAGTGTTTAGCAACATAGACCGTGTGTTGAGGCCCAAATGACCAATCAAAGTGATTCTCTTTCTAAACTAATTACCCATTAAATGAACTACTATTTTCACTCACATAGTATTAACACTCTGACATACTCACACATCTCAGCTACAGTTCCTGTTTTCCCTTTAAATCTCAGTCTCTATCTGTCTGTGTTGTGTTGCATCAGGAGGAGAGCCTCCCCAGTATCATTAATCCTGTCTCACTCAGTGCTGTTCACAGTGTCAAACACTTCAGTAGCTACTACAGTAACTGAATGGGTTTCTGATCCAGTTTCTCTTTGTGTTGGACTCCTAGATCCAGATCCTCCTCACAGGAGAAGACACAGTATGGAGTGGGATCCTCCAAACAGTGAGTCTTCATGTTTGTGAGTCTGTGATGGAATTCATGTTTTGAAAACACCTCTGTATTTGAAGGGATATAAAAGCTGGCAAGATCATTGTCTTCATCAACACTAAGTTGTAAATATTATGCAAAGTGAAGTAATTTATCACATTTCATAAATTAGCTTCACACACTGATATTATATTGTTTATGTCCTGATTTAGTGTTGTTCTACAGCATATGATAACTGGACCATCTGGTAAAAAGACTTCTGATTTCTAAACTCTTTCTGTGTGTTATGTGTGTGTGTGTGTGAGTGTGTGTATGTGTGTGTGTGTGTGTGTGTGTGTGTATGTGAGTGTGTATTTGCGCGTGTGTGTGTGTGTGTGTGTGTGTGTGTGTATTTGTGTGTGTGTGTTATGTGTGTGTGTGTGTGTGTGTGTTTGTGTATTTGTGTGTGTGTGTGTGTGTGTGTGAGAGTGTGTGTGTGTGTGTGTGTGTCCGGTGTGTGTGTGTCGGTCGGCAGTGGGAGGAGAGAGTCCTGTAGATGGTGAGTATGAGAAATGCAAACCTGATACACTCTGGACATAGACCCGCTGTCCATCATGTGAAACTAGTAGCTTTAACACTGTAGTTAAATGTCTGTGTGTGTGTGTGTGTGTGTGTTTGTTTGTGTGGGCCTCTGATCCAGTTTCTGTTGGGCTCCCAGATCCAGATCTTCCTCACAGGAGAAGAAGAAGTAAGGATGACCCTCCCTGCAGTAAGTCATCAGTGTCTCTGCTCAGGTCATGGGTGTAACATTCTCACAGCTGTTGGAGAACTCATGTGTAGCATTCAAGCAATGTGATCCTACCACCCTGGACATTTGGAGAGATGTACTTTATGGATGCTGCATGGATGTCTACTAAGAATGAATATTTAATGAAGCATTGCAGTCGGCCTATCTAGCTATAGCTAACACTAGTTTAGGAAGCTGCTTAGTTATTTGTTAGTAGTAGCCATGGCAACCAGACACCTGGCTGCAAAGGCTGAAAGAGTCAATATTTGGCTTACTAACAAATGATAGACTTGGCTGTGTTCGAAATCTCTCGTTAAGACAGGTGTCTGACGTGAGAAATCTTATGGGTGAATGTATTTTAAAAAATAAACCCGGAAGAGACAAAATAACGGTTTTCGAACATCCTTCCTTCCCTACTTTAAGAGAAGAGAGGTCGTAAGACAGCATTTTAAGAGTTTTCGAACAGACCCGTAGTTTGCTTGTTGTGATTATGTTATATCTTAGCTGTGTGTGATAGTTTACTGTGATTGTGTGTGTTGCAGTGGGAGGAGAGAGTCCTGGTCCAGCGCCCCCAGTGTCTCCTGCTGTGTCTGAGCTGAGGCTGGTGCTGCTGGGGGGGACCACAGCTGGGAAGAGGGCAGCAGGAAACACCATCCTGGGCACAGAGGAGTGTGGGAGGCAGGCCAGCACACACACATCCACAGAGACCCAGCACAGTGACAGGAGACAGGGGGAGGTGGCTGGGAGACGGGTGACTGTGGTGGAAACTCCAGACTGGTTCTGCAGTGGACTCTCCGAGAAGGACCTGAGACAGGACGTGGGGCTTTGTGTCCGTCTGTCTGCCCCAGGACCTCACGCCTTCCTCCTGGTGATTCCAGTGGAGCCGTCTGAAGGAGAGGAGAGGAGGATGCTGGAGAAAATGGAGGATATGTTTGGGGAGGGCTGTTGGGGACACACACTGATCATCTTCACCCATGCTGAGGGGCTGAGAGAGAGGAGTGTGGAGGAGTTGCTCCAGACAGGGAGCCAGGAGCTTCAGCAGCTGGTAGAGAAATGTGGGAACAGGTGTCAACTTATCAACGTTAAGGACAGGCCTGACGACACTAAGATCACACACCTGCTAGAGAAGATAGAAGAGATGGTGTCTGGAAACAGAGAGAGATTCTACAGCAGTGAGACCTACCAGGAGGCAGAGAAACAGGTCAGGGAGATAGAGAGAATAATACAGAAAGAACGAGAGGTGGAGAGGAAACTGATGGAGGAGAGAGAGAGAAGAGAGGAACTTGATAAACATGTGTCTCTGAAGATGATGGAGGGAGAGATTCAGCAGCATGAAGGAGAAATTAGAATATTGAATGAAAGAACAACAGAATTGGAGAGAAAGATGAAAGAAGAGAGGGATGAGGAGAAGAGGAGAGAAATGGAGAGAGAGTTAAAGAGAGAGGTTACACAGAGAGAGGAGATGGAAAGGAAGCTGATCAGAGTGAGAGACAAGAGAGAAAGAGAGAGGAGAGAGATGGAGGAGATGAGAGAGAGCTATGAGAGAGAGGCCAGGGCTGAAGCAGAGAGAAACCTCATGAAGATCATCCTGCCTGAACTACAGAGAAACATTAGCATCACCAAGGAGAGGATGGAGGGAGAGTTCAACAGACAGATGGAGGAAAAGAACAGAGAGATGGAGGAGAAAGACAGAGAGATGAAGGACAAGGACAGAGAGATGGAGGAGAAGGACAGAGAGATGGAGGGACTGTTGGAGACTGTACAAAAGCTCAGTCGTTCGGAGAGGACAGGGGAGGACAGAGAGACAGAGGGACTGTTGGAGACTCATACACTCAGTCGTTTGGACAGGACAGGGGAGGACAGGGAAAGGGGAGGTGTCACCTGTTGCAGGATACACTGATACGGGGATGGAGCTGTTAGATTCTTAGACTTGTGTATGCTGAAGAACCCTAGAATATGTTCCTGTAAATACTAACAGGTAGTGCTGCGCTTCTACATTGATGAAGGGGGGGGGGGGGCTGGTGCTTCTGTCTGAACATGTATCTGTAAATACCAACAGGTAGTGCTACATTTCCCTTGGGATGAATAAAGGATGTATCTATCTAATAAAAGGTCTCAAAACTCACTTGAATAAAGATTGCACAACATGGTTCTTCTGCCCTGATATAAGAAATTAATAAAC
>NW_024880846.1:0-8001 GCF_900700415.2 Clupea harengus
TGCATAGTGTGAAGATACTGTATAACAAATAATTTTGTTAAATAGTTAAAATCATCAAAGTAATTACAAATCATCAAATCAAATTAAGAGTCTGTGAAAAACACCGCACACCAAAGGCAAAATAAATAAATAAAATATAAATAAATAAAAAGGGGTTATATGAATAAATAAAAAGGGGTTTTATTAACAATGGACACCACAGAAAATCATAAATACTGGAAGCTGAAAATGTGAATGAGATATTTTGATTTTGTGCAAAGTAGCAGAAGGCGGGAATCCAACGGGGGTCTGTCAGTGGAGAAAGGGAACCTAAGTGCTGTGGAGGGGAGTGTGACAGTATGGTTAGTCTTGAAGGCATACTGTCATACGGGAACAGGACGAAGTTACAGTTTTTCTCGATTGCTTTGGCACATTTTTCCAATCACTGTTTACTTTTTCAAAACAGCTCACAGTACAATAACAGAAGATGAAATAACCAAAACACTATTTGATGTTTGCAGAATGACACCACCTTCTCAAAACTTATCACACACCCATCAAAACCAAACATTTCCATCAAAACCTACAATTTGTGCTCAATTGAAAATGTACGTTTTCTCATTTATTTAACAATGGATAACAAAATTCAATCTACAGCTATCAATATCAACCTCTGAATCCATCACTTCAACTTTTGTGCAACACCCTCACAGCATTGACTATTTTACCACTGACAACATACAACAATTTGGGTTTTGTACTTGACAATATACTGTCAGAAAGTATTTAAAACTGATCATTTGTATACATAAAATATTGTAGTTCTGTTTTTGTATTGCTAAATACTGTAACAGATATTCTAAACAAGGACCTGTCAACACCATTGATTTTACATTTGTTCTACTGTGTACAAAATGGCAAAGATTCTGACACAAAAATATTTACAGTATTGCAGTCATTTTTCCACATTAGATTGGATACTGTAAGAAGTCAAAATGACAGGTTTCAATATACAGTAAAAAGGTCAAATCTGTTCTGCAGTGAACAGTCTCCCCCTGCCACCAGTGTGGGCCAGTGTGTACCTCAGCAAGGACTAGGACGAGGACAAGGAAGAGGCCATATTAGAGGGGCCCCTGTGTGGCATTCATGTAAGATGCTCTAATGAAATTAGGGCAACAGTCATTGATCACGTAGTCAATCATGATCTCTCCATCATGGTCAAAGGGTTCAGCCAAACCTGAGCCGTCATACTGTCACATCAATTGTTTGTACGTTCGGCAATGACAATGACACTTTGCTGGCCTTTACAGTCAATTTACTGTACTGTGTTTCATTGTATTTGCACTCTTGGCAACAACCATTTATATACTTTAGTAAAGTGTGTTGCCACAATACAATGTAGTACTGTAGTTTCACTAAAGTAATTTACAACAACGACGGTATAATTCTGATTACTGTATATTTACAGTATTTACAGCCTATTGGACTATTTTTGGTGGCGGCCTCCTCGATCGATGCTTGGTATCAAAATCAATCTATTGACCTCTTTTAGAGGTTGAGAACTACTTGATTAGTTGTGCACAGAGAGTTCACACAGGTGCTGACGATATTTAGAATATAGAGAGCAGTTTCAGCAGGCTGCTACTGAGTGTTTGCAATGTGTTGACATGGTTATTCAATAAGGTTTTGTGTCTTTCTCTGAGAAGTGTGTTAACTGTTTTGAAAAGTGTGTTAAAACTCAAAGAAATTTGTGTGAAAGCAATGAGAAATAGTTAACCCATTCGCCAGAGAAGACGTTTGCTGTGCAAAGAAGATGTGAGCATTAGATTAAGTTTACCCATGATTCGCTTAATGTGTGTAAGCAATCGAGAAAAACTGTAAAGATGGTTTGTTGAAATTCAAGTTCCGTCCAATTGTTTGCTGAACATTACCTTATCCAAACCCAACTCCTAACCCTAACCTTAACCATGAATTGTAGTTAACAGAGTTTTAACAGATAGTATGTTTACAATCTGTAGATAGTCTGTAGGGGACCATCCAAATAAAGTGTGACCCAGTTTGATACATTTAAATCAGATACAACGAAATACAGCCCAAGGCTCTATCAACAACAACTTTATTTGTGTGAGTAATAAAAACATGCATGTCATAATGATGTTTCACATTCAGCAAAGGTTATAATTCATGACACACACAACACTTTAACAATACACAGAAGTAAGCCCCACCCAGTTTTCACCCACCTACACCTGATTACAATGGAAAGGCAACTTCAGTTCATTCCCAGTTATGGTACATGAATAAATGTCTTATAGAAAAACTTCGCTTACATGTTCTAAAAGTCACCTAAAAAGAGAAAAAGAAAAAAACTAACCTGCCCAAACCAGTAAGTCTTGATAAACATGAGATCAATGACCTCAAAGTTTTTTTCTGCAATTGCCCTGATAAGTTTGGATTCTTCAATCATTGCCAGTAGAATAAGCCTCCATGGAGGAAATGGAAAACAATAAACATGGTGACCATCCACCATTCCACACCATTCAGCCTGCTTTACTCTACTTTAGTCCTGCCATTTCAATCACCCTTTTGGCTACACTATACAGTTCCTTCACCCCTTCTAGGAGCACAGATCGTGTGGTAACAAAAGATATTCCAGCTGCTGCTATGGAGCCAACACCAGGCACAAGGCTGAGCAGTGCCTCAACAACACTTACTACCGTAAGTCTTGCTACTATTTTTGTTGCAAGCGATGATTTATCAGCAATCGCCATGACAAGTGATGATTCTCTAACCATTTGTAGTATTGGCTTGTTTACTCTCTCTGACATCTTTTCAAGTGATCTATCATCTAGACCAAATGAATGGTAGCATTTGATCAAGAAAGGCACTACCATGGCAACATCACATGCTAGTGACAGACCTGGTACTGGGACTGCCGCTATGGCACCTGATGCGATGGCCACAGCCCATGCTGCTTTCTTGAATAAACTGTATTTCCTGTCAAGACACTCATTGGAATAAACTGGCAAACTCATAACCAGAGCATCTCTCTTGTTATCTGGAAGGTCCCTCTCCAGAGTATTTACCAGTTCCTTGAAGTCAAACCTTTCCAGGTCATCTGATGTAATGAGGAAGACAGGAGGGGATCCCTGTGTTCTGAGATTGTCCAGACAGTCCTTCCGTATTTTCTCAAGTGTTGCCTCCTCTATTACATTGTTTTCCTCTTTTGATGCATCGTCTTCCTTTTCTCGTGATACATCATTGTCAATCTTTGTGCGAACAAAGTATAAATTCTTCTTCTTTTTCTTGATTTCTTCTGCCAGCTTGATGTCATTCTCCATGAATCTTCCTGCATTTACTATGATAAAGAAGTCATAGTTTTGGTATTTGACATCTTTCATGTAGGTTTTTGCTTTGAATCTTGGGCTCCCTATGCCTGGCAGGTCCCATAAGATCACATTGGGCATGTTTGGGTGGAGGTACATGGTGGGCTCCATGGTGGTTTCTGTGACTCCAGTGGGTGCAGCTCCTTCATCTTTTTTGTTAAGACCTCTGATGGCATTAACGAAGGAGGACTTTCCTGCCCCAACCACCCCTGTCACAGCAATGTTGAGGGTGATATTATCTAACCTATCAATTTCTTCTCTGGCTTTGGCAATGGCCCTCTCCCAGGTCGGTTCACCAGAATAATTTAGTAAAGCACGGCGATCCTCCTGTTGATCAGCCATGATCTAAAAGGAAAGGGTAACGTCTGATATTACATCATGTTCTGTATTTGCAAAGAAGCTATTTCACATAATCTCTCAAAAACTGCTATCTCGTGTAATCACTGTGTTTTTCAACAGATGTGTGATCTGAAATGTGCATGCAAGGAGTCAATGACTTAGGTCATCATGATTACAGCTCAAAAACTGAACTTGAGTCTCAAGCCTAAAGCTGCGTTAAATGATTTAAAGAAAATTAGCTTTTAGAGTAGATACATCTGGGCTCTGCAGCTAAACTATATCTGTATACTAAAATATAGCATGAACACTGTTTGTGTTGTTTTATCTTTTAAATAGTTTTTCTTTTTAGTTTTGGAAACTTTTTGAACCATGACTACCAAATTAATTATATTCCTACTTACTATTTACAGACACTAGTGTGATCTGTCCCAGTTCAGGTTAATTCAGCTAATATATAATACACATTGTATTTGATGTTAATTGGGGCTTTTGCAGTTATGTCTGTTGTGTATCATTTTCTATTCTCTTCTCCCCTCTGTTCCTTTTCTTTGGGTAGAGGATCAATCTGGAAAGGCGATCATCATTCTAGAGAATTTAGATCACTAAAGAGGTAACGTAAGAAAAGAGAGGCTTGTATTTTGCATAATTGCTGTATTCAGAATACTGCATATTTTCTGCTAAATGTATGGGCTGCTAATACATTAGAAAATGAACGTAACAAAATGGAAAAAACATTTTATCTAGATATTAAGACAGTGTAGCCCTATGGGAATTTTGGGTATAACCTGAAATCATTGTCTAAATGTATGGGCTGATAATACATTAGAACATTCATGTATTACAAAAACAAGGAAATGGTATGAAGTGAAATGATTTTCGTGTACTTACTACTGTTAAGTATAACTGTGCATGTGTGGTTTGGGGTGGGAAGTTTTGTAGTGAACAATGCCTGTGATGCATGTGCACTCAGAGTTCCAGTAAAGTTATATGTTTAATACCTTTCATTGTCGTCTATTCAAGTTAAGAACTACAAGCAATGCTTTTCATGCATTATGTATAAAAAAAAGAAAGGGATTTTTTATCTAGATATTAGGACAGGTTAAAGCCTTTGCGTGACAATGTGTCCTGGCACAGGAGAAAAGGTACGACAGACATGCATGCCTAATGAGGAACAATGTAGTCTTGTCAGATAAACAATGGCTGTAGAATAGAGCACCAGGGGCAGAGTCTGAGGACACAGACTGTGGGTCTGCATCAGTGGCAGTGGCGGGCTGCTTAAACAACAGCATAACAGCATTGTAACAGACACATGATACAAGAATAGAATAATATCTGACTCATTGTTTCAGCTGTTTCAGGAAAGGTGGATGTAGAAAAATTAGGGCTGTCAATAGATTAAAAAAAATTAACTAATTAATCTCACATTTTGAAATTCATTAATCTAGATTAATCGCGATTAAAAGTTTGTTTGTCTGTTTTTTTTTTTTACTTCCAATGAAAAATATCTTAATTTCCATACATTGTCAATGAAATGAGCTGTGACACCCAGGTCATTGTCATTGCTGACTGATGTCCAGTGGTCACCAGTAAGGGTGACGGTGGCAGCTTGCTCGAAGAGATGAATTTTTTGTGCTCTCTCGCCGTCATAAAAGGAATGTATGCGAGACACAATGGTGCCCCTCGACGGTAAATCGTAAGAGTTGTCTCCTGAAGCAATTCGAATCACCTCAGTCAGCCCAACGTCCTTAACTATGTTGATGGTCCGACAGTCACCGGCAACCCAAACTGCTAAAGCGTTGGTAACCTTTTCACGGACTGGTCTAGTTATTTTAGTAGAGAAGTCGTAGAGTGTGGGTTGGCGACCATCTAATCTGGGACTGCTTTCTGTCGGGTGCTTTGCATTAAGGTGTGTGACGGTCAGTGTTGTGCACGTTCACACCTCTCATGAACTAGTTCAAAGTTCAGTTCATACAAGTAAACATGAATCGTTCACGTTCATAGTTCACCACTTAAATTCTGAACTAGTTCATAGTTCAGTTCATTTTCATTTTATTTTTTTAATTATTGCAAATTTTTCAGGAGGACATAATTTGCACAGAAAGGTGAGATTTTTACTGTCGGAAACTTTATCAGACAGTGTGTAAAAATCCCGCACATAATAATAAGGTGGATCGGATGTACTCGCTGAGTCTGCGTCTCTGTTTTCGCTTTCACTTGCCATTTTTATATTGACACCGAGAGCTGTTGCCTTGGAATACGTTGCTTGTTTGGTATACATGCGATGATTCATGGGTAATGTAGGGCGAAGTCGAGTTAGTTGGTTTAGGTATCGCAGAAATTATACGGGTACTGTTATAGAGGGGGTTCGGGAAATGTGTAATCACTGAGGGTCATCCGATTAGAATGGAAAAGAATGGAGACTTGGATATTCAGTTTGATTCTTCACTCTTTGTATTGCATTAACAACAATGAATGGGATAAATTGTAGGTGAGTGTATGTTTGTATGTGTGTGTGTGTGTGTGTTTGTGTGTGTGAAAGTAAAGTACAAACAGAAAATATACATTAATACACAGCCCTGTAGTAGCCTACCATTTAAATAATGAATTATACAGGGAACTAAAGGTAATAATTTAACCTCTTCAGCAATTACATGCTACTGGCTTAATCTCAGATCAACAAGGGCATGTACACTAAATGAAAGACCGCTCAAAAGTTAGCATAGGTAAACCCTGTAACACTGGTATTTGTACATAAGCAGCTTATGCTAAGCGAGTTCACGAACAGTGCATCATGCTAGATTAATTAAGTGACAGTGCTCGTAACAATTATGAGAAAGCTAAACTATAACAAACACATAATGACAAGGTAGGCTATAAAGTCAAACTCACGTGTACATGGACGCACGCAACTTCAACAAAGTGCAACGTTCAATTATGTGAAAATATGCCCGAAGTTAACTGCTACTCCATCTAAATATGCCGTGAAGCGGTATCAAAACATTGCACTGTGAGAAGTGGAGTCACATGACCAACGCAATTACCAAATATGGTCATTTACCGAAACATGGTCTGTCTGGGCAATTTAACAAACAATTACTATGGCCAACGACAGGTACTGAGCAACGACATGGTGCAAGCATTCGATTTAGACAGCGTCTTTCCTCAGTAGAAGGAAAACATTCTGTAATGTTTTAGCTAGACCTCAGATAATATGAACATGTTCACCGTTCAAATTCATTATTTGTCATGAAGTTGCGTTCAGTTCATCGTTCTCATAAAAATGAACGTGTTCAATGAACGCGTTCTTTTGAACGCGCTCATGCACAACACTGGTGACGCTCGTGGTGCGACCGCACATGAACTGTACACTCCGGCCCCATGTTTGCAGCCACTAGCGCACCCAAACAGACATGGTTTGCACACACACGCACACACAAACACTCAACAACTGATTACCTTGGGTCCTTGTTAATTACTCTGCTAATTGCCTAGGCTGGCAGGGGGGACACCTGGAATGGTCTGGGCCAGACCATTTTGATAAAGTGTTTTTATATACTTAAAGTGCTTATTTTATTACCTAGTTATTTCTTTGTTGTTTAGAACACTGAGGAGTACTATGTTTATGTTTGAGGGTCTGTCTTGTCATTGCGTATTGTTTGTTTTGTTGTGTCTACCCCTGTGTTTAGAAATGGTGCTGGCTGCCAGGTATATATGTTCATTGCTCTGTCTGGTTGGGTTAGTCTAGTCTTGTCAGGTATGTGTTGCTATGTAGACTGCTTTACTGCTGATTGTTGTCCTCTACCCCATTTAGAGGCTTAGCAGGTTCTGTGTACTTTTACTGCTGATTGTTGTCCTCTACCCCATTTAGAGGCTTAGCAGATTCTGTTATGTTTTTAGACTGCTGAATGTTGTCCTCTGCAGATAGAGGCGTAGCAGGTGATATATATACATGGAGACTGTTGCTTTTTGACCTCTGATAATTCAGAGGCTTAGCAGTCCTCCAGGATATTGGAAGCATAAATAAACATATATTGTTAAACCCTCACTCTGTCTCTGAGCTTTCGGGCCAAACCCACATTTTTGACGGCAACCGAGGCTCGGTCCATCACAAGGTGATAACTTAAAGATGAGCTGCTTCTGTGATAGCTAAATTCAATTTGACAAATGCTACATACAACTTTAGTTTTGTCGATTGTTCCATAATTTTGCCTATTAAACAGAAACTTTCCGCCCCAACAATCTCTCAGCTCTCTCCATCTTCAACTACCGCAGTGGTTGTCAAACTTTTTCTGTCATT
>NW_024880847.1:0-8000 GCF_900700415.2 Clupea harengus
ATAAAATATGAGACTACAGACAGTCACTAGTGAGCTGGTGCTTTTTCTTTCCCTGAAAAAGGCCAATATTAACAAGAGCTAAATAATACACTGAAGAGCCGGAGGGCTTTCTTTCTAATGTAATCTAAGTGCTGTCTTTCGCTGTGAGCTTTCATCACAACTTCAATAAAGAAAGACATTGAAAAGTGGCAATGTCATTACCCAGGGCAGTCCTCACAGCCTGCCACAAAACAGTGAGAGGAAAAAAAAGCAATCTCACTCCAAATCACAGAAAGCCATCTAGACAGGTGCGGAAAGAAATTAAAAGAGATTTAATTTGGAAAATTGTCGTGGCAATCATTTACATCCCCCAGCTCTCTGCCTTTGCCTCTGTGCAATCTGAGCAGTCTCTCTCTCAGGAACCATGTCATGAATAAACATTTTTTCCCTGGATTTTTTTATTTCAAACTAAATACAAGGGGAATATGAAACATTGACAGATATGACTATAATAAATGCTCAAACACACACACACACATACACGCACACACACACACACACACACACCACACACACACACACACACACACACACACACACACACACACACACACACACACACACACACACACAGCACACACACACACACACACGATGCTGGGTAGTAGAAGGACTGGGGTAGGCTGAGGTGTGGTGGGAGGTGTTGATAAAGTGGCATCTGGGATCAGTGGTGCACCCTGGGATATGGAGCGTTGTTTGCCAGCGGCCATATTGAGAATGTGGGGGGTGTGAAGGCCACCATACCATTGCTGTGATTGAACCAAAATTACTGTGATGGCCAGGAAAGTGTGTGGTGTGTGTGTTGGTGTGTGGTGTGTGTGTGTGTGGTCTGTTTGTTAGTAGTAAGGTTAGGACAGATTTCTGGAATGCAAGCACTCGCTGTGAGGTGAGGTCTGAGCACATGTCTGAGTTTTTCGACTGGGGGCCCCCACAACACAGCAGGTATGAATAACATGTTTACAGTCAGCTGAATCCTATTGTGTTTTGTGGTGTGTAATGTGTGTTGCGTGTGCGTGGATGTGTTTTGATGTGTGATGCGGTGGGGTGTCTGCATGGATGTGTGTGGTTGTGTGGTGTGATGGGCGTGTCTGTGTGTGTGTGGCATGTCTGTGTGCGTATAAATGTGTGTAGTGCAGTGTGGTATGTGTTGTGTGTGTGTGTGGTGTGTGTGTGCGTTGTGTGTTTTGCATGTGTGTGGTGTGTGTGTGTGTGCGTGTTGTGTGTGCGTGGTGTGTGCTGTGTGATGGTAATTTAGTTTATACCATTATATTGAAGATTCAGTCTTAGGTTTGATCAGTCAAGGATTCAGGGTTATATCTTATACAGTGAGTGGCCACCAAGGGAGACAAAGCCTGAAAACGTACCACTCATAGCTTTCACCTCAGACTCATCTGGACTTGTTTCCTTGGGGAACAAGTCCGGTTAAATGTAAATACACTGACATTAAGGGGTGTCACCGTCTATTCAAATGGGCCATGCATGCAGGGTTCTTTGTCTCGACCTGGGGGGGGAGGTGAGACCAATGTCGCACCTCACTTACCCAGGTCAGAGACAAAGAATATTCACTAAGGAGAGTGCACTCATGGCTAGTTAAATCAAAATAAAAGTAATGATATTATAACTAGGTACAATATCATTGACTTATTGACTATGGCATATTCTTATGACCTATGCTGGTCCCTTCATTCCCCCTTTTTAAGACTGTATGTCTTAAACATCAGATCATTTAACTATTTTCTTTTTCTTGAGTGAGTGGCTTTGTTCAGTCTTTGTCTCATAAATGTGGCATTCTCTCACGAGGGAATATAACAGAAGTAATACATATATGTACATGGTACCCATTCGGAAAATGCAGTTTACAAGCGGTGAGAACACAGAACAAACTTAATTACACATGTTAACTCTAAGGTAAACTAAGCTAAAATGAAAGGTTAGGATTAAACAATAGTACAGAAGATAACGGATTATGGGAGATACATTATAGTGTCACAACATTTTAAAACATTTCCTTTCTGGTTACTGAGGGGTACATGACATGGAGCATTACTTTATTGTGATGTGGGTTGACGGTAATACGGTTAAGTGTGTGTCTCTGTGTGTGTGTGTTCGTGTGTGTGACTCCAGAATGTGTGTGTCTTTGATGGTGATGGTAATCGTTCCCGATTTTTCCGTGGTCCCTTGTAGTTGATCGTCTATGATGGTTGAAGGTGTGTGTGTCTTGACACTCTGTGTATTGTGTCTTGCCTTTGTTTAAAAGCAAGGGTTGACTTTCCTTGGGAGGGGGTAGGACGTGTGTGTGTGTTTGTGCGTGTTAGTGTGTGTGTGTGTGTGTGTGTGTCTGTGACGCTTGGCTTGTCTCAGTTGTTCCCCTCCTGTGGTCTTTGCTCCTTATGGGGTCATTCCACCTATGCATCTCTTAGCATATCAGGAGATTGCCATTTCTTTGAGGTGTCCCCGTCATCTCTTCTTGGGGAGTGGTGGTCATCGGTTCAGGTGTTGCGGTGGTCCTGTGGATTCCAGAGGTGTTGATCTGGGTTGATGGCTGTGGTCTGAGTTTGTCCTCATTTCGACGTCCTGGCCAGATGCGGCATGGCGTTTGTTTGAAGTTCAAACGATTCTGCTGTTCCTTCATCTGTTGATTTTCTGGAATGGTCCCCCTTTCGACACCTTGGAGAGAAGCTGCTTCCTTTTTTTTCATCGCTATTCTCCATATTCCTAAAAACTGTCTGTAACGAGATCTCAGAAAAAGATAATACCGGCCAACACCTCCATGAGGCAGGAAGCCTGTTAGCATACTCAACACATCAGACAATAGACATTTGGTATTGGGTGTGAAAGACTGCAGACAGCTTAATCTCAGACAAAAGCAGGTTTGCTTAAATCACATCATCCTGTTACCTGCAAGGTCTGGGCATTTGCATCTAGAAGAAAAGGCCACAGACCCATACTAACCCAATAAACAACTGAGAGTTGGGATTTGAAAGAAGCTGAATGTTTGAAAGAAATGGAATGATTGAAAGAAAGAAAACGTTTTTAAATCTCCTTCAATTCAAACAATTTCACTTAAAGACAAAGTCAGTGGTCAAATGTAGGTTAAACAGTCCTGTAAGTTCATTCATTCATTCATACGACGGCTGGCCAGCCTACAGGCATACACACACATTCATTCGCTTGTTCAGGAGACAGGTGTGTCCATCCCTAAGAGAAAGGAATCAATCTGTTAACAGAGTTACGTTACAGTTAGTTAGTTACAAAAGTATCTCATAAAATCCATTTTTATCCAGATTCCAATGGCACTTGAATGCCAAACCATTTAAGGCATTCCTTAATTCATTAATTGCTCCTGGATCATTTGATGAAGTCAGAAATTCAGCAGCTAAACCTGTTTTGAGAAAAAACACATTTTGCAGTTATCATCTTATTAAGGTCAATTCTCTCTGAAGCTCAACACCTCCCCCTTTTGATCTAACAGCAGTCGTCTGCTGCTGTGAGATCACGTACGGTTTCCGAAAAAAAACATCTTATTTTCCATGTACCTTAAACCCATACACTAAGGATGCAGACTTTGTTCTGTTAAAAATATGCTTACAATTATTCATAATTGTAACACTTCATACAATGATTTTAACATGGGTTAAGAAAATCATTGTGTAGGCAAAACAAATGCTTAAAGTCTGTCTTGCTATGTGGCTTTGGTGTGGTTCACTTCAGCTTAATGGGCCATCAAGGTCACAGGCGCGGCTGTGCCTGAAGTGTGAATTAAGTGGTATGTGTGAAAGCTGTCTGTAACTATTGTGTGAACAGACACAGTCTAACATTTTAGCAGTCTAACATCTGACTTTATCAAAAGCATTGTGAAATCTGGACTTAAAGGAATCTTATGTCTTGAATCATGACTGGTCAAATCCAAGAACTGAATCTCCACAATTTAATGTAAACAATGTACAAATTAACTTAGAATAATTTCTAAATTCAAATATTTAAAATGCTGTAGATCCCTTTTCAAACACCCGTTATTATGACCACAACCTTTTTTATCCTCTTGGGAAATGTATCTGAGCGGTAAGTAAAACAATAGAGTATATCACAAGCACAGCTCAGACTGCCTCGGACCAATACCCAAAACTTCGATGTGTCAACTTCTAAGACAAGCACCGTGTGTGTCAACTTCTAAGACATCACAATAAAAATAAAAGTAAAATAACATAAGATTTCTGTTCTAAGACAAGCACCGTGTGTGTCAACTTCTAAGACATCACAATCTTAGACAGGACTCTACTTCCTATATTTCCCAAGATTTAGGTAAGTGTACTTACCAAAGCGTTGTGTCAACCGGGGTACAGCGGATCTTTACAGCAGAACTGAAATCTCAGCAAAATTCCAAGAATTAATATCTCGGTGGTGGACCTCCAATTGATGGTAATTAGTTTTATACCATATATTGAAGATTCAGTCTTAGGTTTGATCAGTCAGGATTCAGGTTTATTCTTGAAGAATGGCGGCCGACCATTTTGTGAGACAGAGACTTTCAGATCCATCCTCCCTCACAGAACTTCACCTCAGCATATCTGACTTGTTCCTTGGGGAACAGTCTGTTAAATACACTGACATTAAGGGGTGTCACCGTCTATTCAAATGGGCCATGCATGCAGGGTTCTTTGTCTCGACCTGGGGGGGGAGGTGAGACCAATGTCGCACCTCACTTACCCAGGTCAGAGACAAAGAATATTCACTAAGGAGAGTGCACTCATGGCTAGTTAAATCAAAATAAAAGTAATGATATTATAACTAGGTACAATATCATTGACTTATTGACTATGGCATATTCTTATGACCTATGCTGGTCCCTTCACTCCATCCAATCAGAAAGCTTCCATGGTATACAATACCCCACCCATTTTAACCTTAGGTCACTTCAAGCTATGCCCTCTTATCTTAAATCTCTACCTCATCTGAAATGTAACCCAAAGCTAATCTTTACACTCATTCAACAGGTATCTGGTAAAACTATCCCTTATTCATATGAAAATATCCCACAGTAACACTTTAGAATAACCCTCCTTAATAAACCGTTTATGAAGCATTTGTTGATAGTCTGTTAATCATTTACAAATCATTATCACAACATTTACAAACGTTAGTAAGCTATTTATAAATGAGTAGTAATGTATTTATGAACATGTTTTCTAATGATCTATAACATTTTTTAATAAGGACATTAGTAAGCCATTTATAAATGAGTATTAATGTATTTATGAACATGTTTCAAATGATTTTCTAATGATCTAAAAGATCGTTTAAAAGGACATTAGTAAGCTATTTGTAAACAAGTAGTCATGTTTGTATGAACATGTTTCAAATGATTTTTTAATGATCTAAAAGATTGTTTATAAGGACATTAGTAAGCTATTTGTAAACGAGTAGTCATGTTTGTATGAACATTTTTCAAACGATTTTCTAATGATTTATAAGATCATTAATAAGATATATGATAATGGTCTGCTCACATTTTGTAAATCATTTACAAATGATTAATCAACCAGGTTTCAATGAGTTACTAATGATTTGTAAGATCATTTATAAGGTATGTGATAATGGTCTGCTCACCATTTATGGGTCATTATGAATAACCTTTGTCATGCATACGCTATTGTCTAATTCCTGAGTGAAGTAATATATGTTAGCACATGTAACACCTTAGTTTATGCTTAATATAGGTTTTTAGAAATCATTTATTAATCATTAGTAAAGTGTTTTGCATGGGTTGATATAAAGCGGGCACTATCTATACTTTATAAGCATTTACAAATGGCCCGTAACTGAGGAACATACTATAGAAACCATTTACTAATCATTAGTAAAGTGTTTTGCAAGGGTTGATAAAAAGTGGGACACTATCTATACTTTATAAGCATTTACAAATGGCCCGTAACTGAGCAACATACTATAGAAACCATTTACTAATCATTAGTTAAGTGTTTTGCATGGGTTAATATAAAGTGGGACACTATCTATACTTTATAAGCATTTATAAATGGCCTGTTACTGAGGGACATACCATTAGTAGACAATTCTGCAGCAACTGATGTAAAGTGTGACTACACACATGCTCCGTCAAAGTTTCCAAAAATGACCTCAGACGTTAAGTTGTTAAACATATGAATGGCAAAAGCACACAACACAGCATCGAGGAAATAAAGTGAAATTGGAAAACATTTATTTGAAAAAACTACACTAACAATAAATGCACATTTAACCATGCGTTCTAATCTGCTAAATACAACAAGAACAACAACAAAAATGCAACAATGCAAATACAACTAAGGTGATCCGCCAGTCACTTGCCTTTATTTATTGGCAGAAGTTTGCCAGAGTCTTTGAACGCTTTAATTTTTGTAATAATGCTGACATCACCCTCAATGGCATCTTTATACCTTTGTGTAAAACAACTGAGCTTCTCCTTCTTGGAGCACCTCTCTCTGAGCTCTGCAAATGTTTCTGGGGCAGCAATGCAAAGTTCTGCCATTGGGGCATTCACGACAATAGTGTTGCGGTCAACACCCACAGCTCTGAAAGCAGCCCCCATGGTCCTTACCTCCCGGCAGATTTTCAACACCTTTCGGTATCGGGCCACCACTTCAGGATCTCGAGCTTCAAATTAGAGAAGGTAAAATGAGTACAGCGCACATCATATATATTCTACTAATTAAATGATCAAACTTGATAAACTTGAAAGCGGGTGTAGACTTTCCCCCGCCACTGTATTCTTATTACCTCTCTGGTGAACACTTTGCTCCTTTCTTTTCTTTCCCCGTTTCCCCTGCTTCCGTCTCTTTACTGTTTTGCTGTTCTTCTTTTTCTTCTTCTGTCCCTCATCTGTGGAGGAAGAGTCATATGAAGAGTTGGATGACGAGTCGGAGGAATCAGAAGAGAAAGTAGCTGAAGTGGCGGAAGTGGTTTGCTGTAAGGGACTTGTGCTGTCCTCTGATGGAACGCCCTTGTCCTATTTTATTGCTGTTAAAAACAGACATTGACCGAGGATGATTAGTAAAAAATATAGGCATGTGGGTGGCACACTACTAAGTGCGATGGTCTTTGGAACATAGTTTTCTCAGTTCAAAATCAACCCTTTACTGTTTTTTTGTTTTATTATTTACCGTATTAAAAATATATACAGTGGGGTCCAAATGTCTGAGTCCACTGATCTGATGTTTTAACAAAGGTTTTTTCCCCGGCATAAATCTAAGTCCTAAGTCAAAATATAAGTAGAAAACCTATTTCAGTGAAATATCTGTAAGGTCTGTGTTCTGTCTGTGTGTAATCTGAGTTTGTCTCCCTTGTGTTGTCACATGTTTGTTCCCTTGTCTTGTCCTCGTGCTTCCTTGTTCCCGCCATGTGCTTTCCTATGTTTGTTTGTCTATGCCATGTGCCCTCTTGTTGTTGTCCGTGTCTCCACCCCTCACCTGTTCCCAATCTCCCGGTTTGTTTGTATTATTGGTTTCACCTGTGTCCTGTTAATTCCCCTTGTTTAGTCCACCTGTGTCTTTGTCTGCCCCGCCTTGATTGTTCTCACCTGTCCCTCGTTATCTGTTGCCTGTGTGTATATATAGTCCTTGTTTTCTTGTTTCTCGTTGCGTCTTCGTAAATTGTTGTTATATGGTATGTTCCTTGTTTTTTCCGCTGTTCCTCGCGTTTAGCGCTTCCTCCTTGTTAAAGTGATTACTCGTGCTTCTGACCTCTGCCTGCCCTACAACTATTCTCCTGCCTATTCCCTGTTTGGTTTTGTTTGCAATTCTTGGACTGCTTACCTGTGTACTGAACCCGGCTAGTAAAACGTTTCACCCTTTAAATCTACCCCTGTGCTGAGTCGTGCAATTGAGTCCTGCACAACACCCACCATTCGTAACAATATCTGTTTAACCAATATCATGGCCCCAGGATATGTTAAATGTTCAATTTCC
>NW_024880848.1:0-8000 GCF_900700415.2 Clupea harengus
GACCCTATACATTCCCGCGTGATAATACAGTGGCAGCCAATTACACACACCAGCTCTACTGAAGCCTTTGCCCTCATAGAGGTTCATACGGCCGCTGGCGGTGAACATATTAACAGGGCAACCTTTGTCATAGGCGGCAAGGATCGCGATCCTGCGCCTGTAGGAAACCACCCTGGAGTGTTTCATGTGCAATAAACATGTAGACACCGATGAACACACTTATCATATACATCGTTCTCAGGTCAGGGGATTCAGAGATCGCTCGCCTGCAGAACACCAAGAATTTAACAGGGCCACCTTTATCATAGGCGACAGGGATCCGTGATCCTGCGCCCCTAAGAAAACCCTGGGATGTTTCATGTGCAACATAACATGTAGACACTAATGAACACACTTATCATATCTATCGTTCTCAGGCCAAGGGATTCAGAGATCGCTTGCCCGCAGAACGCTATGAAGAAAACGTCTCGGTTACTTACGTAACCTCGGTTCCTTAAGCAGGAACCAGATATAACACAATGGTACATGACGAATGTCATGGCTACAAATCGAAGCATTTATCTATTCACGCCTGAAAGGCCGCGAGATCTGTCAGCGCGCGCTCCTGGCCCCGCCTGCCAGGAGTACTATAATAGCATTACGCGCGCCCAGATCTGCCTTGGAAAGAAACTGAGCAAGACAATCAATCCAAGGTAACACTGTACATGCCAACCTTGTTATATCTGGTTCCTGCTTAAGGAACCGAGGTTACGTAAGTAACCGAGACGTTCCTTATCGCAGTTCACTGCGATATAACACAATGGGACCCTATACATTCCCGCGTGATAATACAGTGGCAGCCAATTACACACACCAGCTCTACTGAAGCCTTGGCCCTCATAGAGGTTCATACGGCCGCTGGCGGTGAACATATTAACAGGGCAACCTTTGTCATAGGCGGCAAGGGTCGCGATCCTGCGCCTGTAGGAAACCACCCTGGAGTGTTTCATGTGCAACAAACATGTAGACACCGATGAAAACACTTATCATATACATCGTTCTCAGGTCAGGGGATTCAGAGATCGCTCGCCTGCAGAACACCAAGAATTTAACAGGGCCACCTTTATCATAGGCGACAGGGATCCGTGATCCTGCGCCCGTAAGAAAACCCTGGGATGTTTCATGTGCAACATAACATGTAGACACTAATGAACACACTTATCATATCTATCGTTCTCAGGCCAAGGGATTCAGAGATCGCTTGCCCGCAGAACGCTATGAAAACTAGGTTCAGCCACATCTAACATATAGAATCTAATGAAAGTGTGGCGAGAACTCCAGCTTGCAGCTTTGCAAATATCTTCCACTGAGACGCCCTTTAGTAAGGCCCAGGAAGACGAGACCCCCCGCGTAGAGTGCGCATGCAACTTCTCCGGGGGATCTAAAGACAAGCTCTTATAAGACAACACGATAGCCTCTACTATCCAACGGGAGAGGCTCGGTTTTGATAGAGGTCTGCCTTTTGCGCGTACACCGAAGCACACGAATAGCTGATCTGACTGTCTGAAAGCTCTAGTGCGCTCTGCGTAACAGCGGAGAGCGCGCACTGGACAGAGTTTATTCAAACGTTCCTCCTCTGCTGACGCAAAAGGAGGAGGCGAGAAAACTGCTAATTCAATCACCTGATTGCGGAATGGGGTTACCACCACTTTAGGTGTGTAAGCAGCATTAGGTCGCATAACCACTCTGTCACCAGCGATCGAGAACTGAAGGCACGATGGACTGACTGACAGGGCTTGCATGTCACCAACGCGTTTTGCTGACGTTAACGCCAGCAGCAGCGCGGTCTTTAAAGAGACAAACTTTATGTCCACTGTCTCCAGGGGCTCGAACGGAGGCCCTGTGAGAGCACGTAACACCACTAGCAGATCCCAAGAGGGTATGAGGTGTCTCTCTGGCACCCTGAGCCGTCTCACCCCCGCCATAAAGCGTGACGCTAGCGGGTGACTGCCAGGAGAACTGCCATTAATGCCTGCGTGGCAGGCTGAAATGGCAGCCATGTACACTTTGAGAGTAGAAGCCGCCTTCCCCTCATCAAACAACTGCTGTAGGAATTCGAGAATAACGCCCAGCGCGCAGTTAACGGGGTCGTGCTGACGCGCAGCACACCACTGCTCAAAACTGCGCCACTTCAGCGTATACAGAGCCCGTGTTGATACAGCTCGGGCACTCTGTATTGTAGCCACCACCGCGTCTGACAAGCCTGACGCTATGAGCCTGCACCTTTCAGGTGCCAGGCTTTGAGACGCCACCACTCCGGATGGGGGTGCCACACCGTCCTGTGCGCCTGCGTTAGGAGGTCTCTCCGTAGAGGCAGCTCCCAAGGCTGCTGCACTGACATATTGACCAGATCTGCCACCCACGGCTGGTTGGGCCAGTGGGGGGCTATCAATATCAATTCCCTGCCCTCGCCCGCAATCCTGCACAGCACCTGCTGGAGGAGCGGGATCGGGGGAAAAGCATATAGGGGTAGGGCTGGCCACTGGTGGCCCAGCGCGTCTATGCCTATTGGGGGATCGTCGCCCCCTAGCGAGAACCAGAGCGGGCAGCAGGTGTTCTGCCTGTTCGCGAACAGGTCCACCTGCGCCTTGAAAAAACGCACCCAGATCTGACCTATTACTTGTGGGTGAAGGCACCAGTCTGCTGCTCGAGGATCGCCCCTCGATAACAGGTCTGCACCGTAGTTGAGGTGGCCTGGTATATGAACTGCCCTGAGGGACAGGACGTGTCTCGCTGCCCACAGGAGCAGGCGAGTCGCCCAATGGTGTAATGACGGGGAGCGCACTCCGCCCTGGCGATTTATATATGCCAAGGTCGCAGTGTTGTCCGTCCTCACTAGTACATGCTGACCACTCAGCCTGGGCAGAAAGTGTTGTAGAGCTAGGACTACTGTTCGCAGCTCTAACACATTTATGTGAGACGCGGCTTCTGTCACAGACCAGAGACCGTTCACGCCTCTCCCTTCGCAGACCGCTCCCCAGCCTTTGGTGGAAGCGTCTGTGGTCACCACCACGCGACGCGACACTATGCCCATAGTGCCTGACGCGGCGAGAAACCAGGGGGTTCTCCAGATCGCCAGGGCTTTCCTGCATCTGGAGGACACCACTACTCTGCGATGCCTGTCTGTGACTGCGTTGAGCTTCATAGACAGGTACCATATTTGGAATGGCCGCATACGCAACATCCCTAACGGGAGCGCTATAGCGGCCGACGCCATCATTCCTAACAGGCGTTGGCAGCGCAGCGACGAGACTGACTGTCCCCGTCGGAACTGGCGCACGCATGCTTTGATGGCACTTATCCGTTCTTGAGACAGCCTGACCTCCATGGAGGTGGAGTCTAAGATCATACCCAGAAAATGCGTAACTTGCCTGGGGCAGAGAACGCTTTTCTCTCTGTTTACAACAAAACCCAGTCGATACAGGTGTGCCACCACTAGATGGCCATCCTGCACTGCTGCAGCTTTTGAATGGGAAGCAATTAACCAGTCGTCCAAATAGTTGTACACGCGTAAGCCGCGTAGACGTAATGGGGCGATAGCTGCCTCTACGCACTTTGTGAATACCCTCGGCGCTAGGGACAGGCCGAATGGGAGTGCGTTGAATTGGTACGCTATTCCTCCGAACGCAAACCTCAGATATTTCCGATGTCTGTGGTGGATCAGAATGTGGAAATAAGCGTCTTTTAAGTCTATCGTGATAAACCAATCGTTTGGCCTTATAAACTGCACAAGCCTGCGTGGGGTCAACATTCTGAACCGCAGCGGCATGAGTGCTTTGTTTAACACACGTAGATCTAATATAGGCCGATAATTCCCGTCTCTTTTGGGTACGAGGAAGTAACGGCTGTAGAAGCCTGCATTCCTTTCTTTGAAAGGAACTCTGCTTATGGCATTTTTTCTGAGCAGGGAGATAATCTCTTCCCGTAGGAAGTGAGACTGTTCTCGCTGTATCACAGACTGTATTACTCTGCTGAAAGGCGGAGGGGAACGGGCGAACTGCAGAACGTAACTCTTTGAGACCGTCTTTAGCACCCATGGTGACACTGCGCATGCGCGCCAACTTTCTGCACAACCGGGGAGGTTGTGCTCTGAGTTGAATTTGTCTGGGACTAACCCGCTCATGGTCAATGAGTCTAAGCCTAGATCTACACCCACTCCGCCTAGGGAGGGGGACGAGATCTGGGGCTGCCCCCTCATGTTTTCGAAAAAAATTTGGGGGTGCGATCGCACTGTGTGCATCGCGGGGGGAGTTGCACAAGCATGCCTGGGCACTGCGCCATCTGGGACAGGAGTTAGGACATATGATTGTGGTGCTTGTGAAAACCTGCTTACCGTGCTGGACATGATTTCCACATGTGAGCGACGGGCTGATTTCTTTGGAGGCAGTGTGGGCTCCACCGCTCCCCCCTGTGTGACTGTAGGATGGCCGGCCTCGCGGCAAGGTAAACAGAAATGGAGGCAGTGTCTCAGATGGTTGTTGGTGATGGCAAAGGTTTTAATGCCGGTTGCAGCAGGCACACACGCCAGAATGGAGAAAAGAAAAACTAACAAAAACTCCAAAACCATAGAACTCAATCAATACATAATTCCCTAAACAATTCAGCTTCAACAAGGTAAAAGTAAACTCTCAATTATCCTGAGTTACATAACCAGGTGTAGCACTCCAAACTAAACAATGCACATAGATCCTCTGGAGGGGTTGGAAGTTGTTCCCCTAACTCGTCACTCCCGAACACTAGTTCTGCGCCGGTATTTGTTTACCCCGGCCTGAACCATTACACATCGCAAATCAATTAACGATAAAATACATATTCCAACTCATTATTCAATCCCTACGTTTCCCTATATAACTACAGACGGGTTTACACACATACAATACTATTATACTACACAGCACTCTAAATCAGTTACAAGTTGTCACACCCCCTCTCATCACACCAACTTGGCCTGTGCACGTCTGACGTGGATGCGCCCAACGTTCAAAGGTCATTCCCGACTTTCTGATCTGGTTGTTCCTCTGTCGCATCTGCTTGCAAGCCACACGCTTTCAGTCCCAGTATGTTTTGGTGGATGTATGTCCCATATGAGGTAGGCCTACTGATCGTGGTTAAGTATGATTGTTGTTTGTGTGCCAATAAACAGTGTCCATGTACCCCGCGCTGTCAACTGTGTATGTTTTGGCCACGGAATGTAGTACCCTAGCAGTAACGGGCAGCCGCACCGTTACAGTGACGAGTGGCTGACTGTCACGGTCAGGGAGCCTGAGGTCTCCCTCTGCCTCGCCCGCGGCGAGCGGAGTGCTGCCACGGAGCCTGGGCTGCGCCCTGGGCAGGGCGCGCAGCTGGTTGTTGTGCTGCAGGCTGCGCTGGAGGGCGGAAGGGTTGTCTCTGCCAGCCTCGCCCGGTGGATACCTTTGCTGGAGGCGCTGGCGAGCGGAACCCGCTTCTCTTCCGGCCCGGTGCGGGTGTGGTGTGTCCTGAGGAGGACGTCTCACCCGCGCCACTAGAGCGAGGCATCCAAGCCTGGAATACCTCTCTGCTCTTCTGCTGTTCTTCGAACTTGGCAGCCATTGTGACCACAGCTTCCCCGAAGGCGCCCTGAACAGAGACCGGGGCGTCGAGGAGTGGTGCTTTTTCTCTGTCTGACAGCTTAGCCAGTGATAGCCACAGAGACCTCTGGGTAGCCACCGCGGCACCCATCACCCTCCCCAGTGCCTGTGCCGTGCACCGAGTTAGTCTGAGCGACAGATCCGTCGCGCGACGGAGTTCTGCCACAGACGGGTGATCTTCCCCCAGCGACAAGGCAAGCTCAGTCAGGAGCTTTGCCTGGTAGCGCTGTAGCAATGCAGCCGTATTGGTCGTGCAGGCAGCCTGCCCTGCAGCCAAGTAGGACTTCTCTGCCAGCTGAGCCTGGTGTCTGCTCACCCGCGTGGGCAGGAGAGGCTTCTGGCCGAGACGCATCGTGGGGGATGCGGGCGAGAGGTAGCCCGCTACTGCATCCTCCACCTGAGGAAAGGAGAGGTAGCCCCTCTCCTTAGCCATGTGGAGCTGCATGTAGGGCGCGAACCCCGGCACCGGGGCTCGGCCCGAGTAGGGTATCGCCCATGTCGCCTGCAGTTCCTCGTGCACCTCCTCAAAGAAGGGGATGCTGGAGGGAACTGACGTGGCGGGGCCAGCATAGAACTCCCTGTCCAGCAGCGAGGACCGCACACTGGGAGGGGGAGGGAGAGGGAGCCCGAGGCAGCTGGCTGCTCTCAGCGCAACCTCGTGGAGCTGCTGGCCCAGGAGCCGAGACGAGGTAGGAGGTGTCTCCACCCGCAACCTGACGTCATGGCTCGTCTGCATTGCTTCCGCGATTGAGCTGTGCCCATCGGAGAAGTCTAGCAGACTATCATCATCCAGGCTGATGTCCAGCTCGAGCGCATCGTGTGGGATTGCCTGGACACCGCTTGGTTGAAGCTCCTCCGCCTCGCTGCCCGCAGCCCCAGGGCTGACAGGCGGCGGAGACGGGGAGAGACCCGGGAGCGGAGCTGCCGCCGCAAGGCGACTGCTCACGCTCACCAAGTCCAAGGCTGAAGACGCACTCATTCTTACGGGGGCGTCAGCCCCGGATGGAACTAGTGCAGTCTCCTCGGCGTCCTTGCGCTTCCAGAACGCAAGGCGCCTGGTAGCCTTAGCTAGCGGGAGGCTAGCACAGATGGGACAGACAGGGGCTTCGCCTGAGAAGGCGCCCTCCGCGTGGTCCCTGCCTAGGCAGGTCACGCACCGACGGTGGCGGTCGCCCTTGGGACGGACGTGACCGCAGTCGGGGTAGTGTCTGGCCATCTTTATCAATCTGAAAGTAGAGAAGAATGTTAAAACACAAGCACACTATCTGCAACGAACACGTTGTTAGCAAGCTAGCAGGCTAGTCAGAGACTTAGCCAGCCAGGCAGCAAGGATAGCAGCAACTACTTTCAAATGAAATTAAGCCAATGAATTAAGCCAATGAATTTCGTGGCGCCCTGAGCTAGTGAGGGTTAAGGAACCCGATAACTCACCAACCCGTAGAAAGCGAAAGCACACAAAACTCTTTTGACTGTGGTAAGCGTTTGAGATATACTCAGAGATGTTCACTCCGTCTTGCGAAGTTTCAAAAGAGGCAGATCTGGGCGCGCGTAATGGTATTATAGTACTCCTGGCAGGCGGGGCCAGGAGCGCGCGCTGACAGATCTCGCGGCCTTTCAGGCGTGAATAGATAAATGCTTCGATTTGTAGCCATGACATTCGTCATGTACCATTGTGTTATATCGCAGTGAACTGCGATAAGGAACCAACATTTGCCCGCCTCTGTCATCCATGCCTCCCTCAAAACTCAACCACCACCGCCACCTGCCGAAATCTTCCGGATTTTGCTACTCAAATGTTGGCAGGTATGGTTGGAACCCGAGGCGAGATTTTACTTACTAAGAATGCTGCCGGCTGCCCTTGTTTGCTGAGAATGTGGAAGAAAAGGAAGAACAGTCTCACAAACAAATTGAAATGAACAGACTCCTAAACAGTCAAAAACGTATTTGAACTCAACATTCAGTGGTGCCAGGAAAATATGCATTGGTATGACCGTAAATGTGATCAGATCTTCGTCTATGTCATAACAAATGATCAAGCGAAATCACTTGAATATTAATTGACAAAAATGGTAATTTATTGACCAAACGACCTAAGATTTAATAACTATAAAGTGCAAAAGTATGCTAAGTCCACCTTTCTAATATCTGCTGGGACTGCTGAAGTCACTGACATTCAGCTGCTCAATATCCTGGCACAATGCAGAAGTCTCTCAATGAGCTGAGGCCCGACCAAGGGTAGGTCTTTCAGATAGAACATATTCCTCAAGAGGAATAAATGGTGAAATGTTCTATATACCGATGTTGTTAACGTTCTATTCTGTTTTAAACTTCGAGTTCCCCTACTGACTTGCC
>NW_024880849.1:0-8000 GCF_900700415.2 Clupea harengus
GTAGAAAACATTTGATCTCCAAAAACATTGAATAACTTACTATGGAGTGTCGACATGTTAGTTATGACAACCTGCCTTCTGTACCTGCAGAGTAAGTGACACTAAAACTGAAAACGTCTCGGTATAGCCTATGTCTGTGTTTTAAAGAAACATTATGTAGCAGTTTTATCTTAAAATAGCAGCTTCAAAATAATGAATCATTTGCATGATGGGGCTTTAAACATGCCCCTGAAATGAGACAATTAGTGGAATTTTCAGGATGAAAAAGCACTTTTGCCTATTTTTATCATAAAAAGAATCAATTTGATCTCAAACACAGTAGGAGGGTTAATTTGGCGGTAATTGATTGTTAAAACAGCATATGACATCGGCCATGACAAGATTATGACATAGTTATGTTATCCTTACAAAGCAGGGTTCAAGTGGAGTGTTACCAAAACACAAACAAGCATTGCAAAATGCATAGATTATGTTTTGCGATATCCTCTATTTTAGCACAGATTAGTGTTGGTTAAAAAAAAATTATAATAATAAATGACATACATGCATGATACTATGTAGCCATTATGTGACCCTGCACTGGAAACAGGTTAAAACAGACATATTAGTATGTCAGTGCTAATCTCACCCATGCAATAAGGAGTACTAGTAGAATACTCTTTGATCTCCTACATTAAGACTGTTAAGATCCTGCAGACAGCACTTACTCAGTATCTTTACCCATGATGTTTTATGATGAAGGAGAAAACTGATCAGTTTGCCTGTCCTTTGCATCTAAGACACATTGAATTTGGAGATATTTTTTTTCCACACAACAGTAAGGAATTCAGAATTCTTCAATCAGTAGATTTGGGCAGTGCAGCAAACGTTTATGATATCTGAACAGCACAAGAGATTTGTGAAGACATTTTTGCCAGGGTTTGAGAAGTCAATGCTGGCCCTGCTCTGCTCACTACCATGACAGAGGAGCGATAACATGGCAGAACAAGTCCAACTCTGAAGCTAGATAGCTGGGCACTCTTGTTCTGACTGCACACAATGAAAGGATTTCTACAAGTGAAAGAAACCTTACCTTCACTTGTGAGGTAGGAACTACTCTGGGGCTTTCATAGAGAGAGAAAGAGATAAATTATTATTAATGATTATTAAGCCCATCATTTTGCTTGCTTTGACATTGCATTGCCTGTCAATCCTCAAAATCTACGCAGTCAGTAGCGTGCATAGCCTTACACTGTTTTATTTACTCACTAAAAGTGAAATGCAAATGAGGTAAGACTCAGAGAGGGAATACGTGAAAAGTGATTAGGGAGAACTGCACATACAGTGCCGTCCGTGGTATAACAGCACCACCATCTGGTTGATCTTTAAAAGTGCATCATTACCATGGAAGGAAGAGACTCAGAGAGGAAATATGTACCTGTGTTGTGGCAGAGGCTGGAGTTCCATGTAGCAGTTCTGGCAGATTTTTATAGAGGGGTTATCATTTTTTTTTACCTTTTTTGTAGAAAATAAAAAAGTACAAGAACGTACCATGGAAGTATCTAGTATGGAGTCTACCTAGATATGAAAGGTGTGAATGTCAGACAGGAAGGGTCTTGATGACCATTTGTGTGTTAATGAACGTGGCATGAATGGGGATACAATCTTGTGGGGGAGGAATTCACATGAGTTGCAACTACTTAGAAAGTATATGGAAACACAAATATTTTTCAATAGTGTGAACCAAAAAGTTGCTCAAGCTTGGCCTTTTTCCCATGGCTCACAATACCAACCAGATTAAGTTCCCACTGTACACTCATAACTGTTTACTAAAAGATGGTAGGAGGATCTTGGTGAACGAGCAATTTACAAATGACTAACTTTCAGAAAAGTGATTAGGGAGAACTAAGTATGCCTGCGCATACAGTGGCATCAGTGGTAATACAGCACCACCATGTGGTTGTTTTTTAAAAGTGCATCATTACCATGGAGGGAAGACTCAGAGAGGAAATATGTACCTGTCTTATGGCAGAGGCTGGAGTTCCATGTGGCAGTTCTGACACATTTTTATAGAGGTAATATATATATATATTACTTTTTCATTGTAAATTAAAAAAGAAATACAAGAACGTACCTCCATGGAAGACAGGAAGGGTCTTGCTGACCATGTGTGTGTTAATGAACGTGGCATGAATGTGATACATTCGTGTTGGGGAGGAATTCACATGAATCGCAATTACTTAGAAAGTATATGAAAAACACAAATATTCTTCAATAGTGTGGACCAAAAAGTTGCTCAAAATCTTGCTCAAGTTTGGCATTTTACCCATGGCTCACCTCGATGTCAACAATGTCCTCTCCTTGGACATCCTCACCTCGGATGAAAATGAAAAACTACATTTACCATAGATGCACGTGATACATAAAGCACAGTTATAAATAATATAAGATCATTCTAAATCGATTCAGCTGGCTGACTAGTTTCATTCAGCAGACCCACCTACTGTTACAGGAGGCTCTCTCTCATGTTGTTGAAGGCTGTTTAGTCAGTCATGCATCACCCTATGAGAAGGTTTAGGACTTTAATAACTAAACAGCTTGGCAAGGCAAGTTTATTTATAGAGCACATTTCATACACAAAGGCAATTAAATGTCCTTGTCATGGCACTTCAGGGCCAAGAACTGATTCCGTGTGAGTGACTCAACATGTAAACTAACCACATTGTGTGTGTGTCTGTGTGATTGTGTTTGTGTGTCTGCGTATTGTTTTTGTGTGTCTGCATGTTTGCATGTGCTTGCGTGTGCTTGCATGAGTGTGTGTGTGTGCTTGCGTGTGTGAGTGCTTGAGTGTGTGTGTGTGTGCTCGCGCTTGCGTGTGTGTGCTTCTGTGCATCTGTGTGCGTGCGTTTGTGTGCGTACAGACCTCTAAATCTCTTCTGGACTCCAGCGCCATGCATTCGAGAGTGCAACTGAGTAAGAAGCGCAACAGGAGAGCCCCTCCCTCTAGAGTCGCCCGCCACAGCGCACTGCTGTCTGCCCTGCCAGATAACCAGTACAAAGACTCCACAGGTACACACACACACACACACACACACACACACACACACACACACACACACAGACACACAGACACACAGACACACAGACAGACAGACACTCTCTCTCACACACACACACAATCCTTCTCTTTCCCTCCCTCACTCTTTCTGCCTCTACTCTCCTCTCCATCCCTGTAGAAGAGAAGGGTAAGCCATGTGAGCAGGAGGATTCTGAAACTAAGAGGTGCCCCCTCTTCCTCCTCCTCTTCCTCCTCATCTCATCCCCAGAGAGTGGCTCTGTTCCCGGGCATGGACCCCTCTGCCCTCAAGGTGAGGCACCACAGCTGGGCATATTCACTCATTCATTCACTGTCTAATTAATCGAATTACCTATACAGCTAGTTAATTATGCATTAACTCATATTAACTAATGAATCTCCTTTTATTTTATGCTGTGATTTTATTGGCCTCCAGTTACTTAATCACTCAGCAGAGTATTCACTCATTCACTCATCATCCAGTTAATCTACTTTCTTATCTGTCCAAATGCTGTCTACCTTTTCATTAATCCACATATTTATTCATTCATTCATCATTTATTGAATGTGCTCCCTTATTAACATCCATATGCTTAATCAGTCATCTATGTATTCAGTTAATTTACGAATAACACCTTCCTCTAATTATTCAGTGAATCATTCGTGTGTGTGTGTGTGTGTGTGTGTGTGTGTGTGCGCGCGCGCGCGCGTGCGTGTGTGATGGCGATCAGAGATGGTTCCGATGATGATGCTTTCTTCTGTGTTCTAAGGCCCAACTGAAGAAGAGAAGTGACTCTGATAGCCCACCAGAGGGCACTGTTGCTCCCTCTCCATCTCAGCTCTCTCGCTCCCCAAAGTCACCCTTCCTTCCGCGTGCCTCTCGAGTGCTGCCCCCACCCACTGCAGGCAAAGAGAACGGGTAAACCCTGTGCACATACATACATACACGCACACACACACACACACACACACACACACACACACACACACACACACACATACCTCTGTCATTTCTGGCTGTCATAGACTGTTCACCTGTCTACTAATGCTCAGACAGTCCACAATACCGACCAGTTCAAGTGCCTACTGTACACTCATTACTATTAACTAAAAGATAGTAGGGGGATCTTGGTACACGAGCATCAGCCTGCATATGTACAGTATATCTTTACAGCTGATCTCAAAGTTGCCTTAAAACTGGAGACTGTATATGAAATCTCAAGACAGAAGCCTTAACCTTTGACCTGGAGTTGACATGGAATTCCACTGCTGCTGCTGACAACAACATTGACAGCGTCAATCACATTTTCCTATTTCAGTTTCTGTCTCTCTGTTCCTCTTGCCTGAGTCACATACATGTGCATGGTGCCTTTATGCTAGGAACACCTCTAGTAGTCCCATGGACAAAGGAACAAACCACAGACACACAAACGTGTCCCTCTGTCTTGGTGTGTTTGCTGTACCTGCAGTTTTTTTTAAAGTGTCCTGTCACACTGTTTGTATAGAGTCACTTTAATCACTACTGTCTTTAGAAGATCAACAGTGGGGTAGGAACAAATGCCCCAGGACTATGTTGCTTTCAGGAGCAGTTAGCCTGCAGCACCACACCAACTGTCAACCTGGAAGTACTTCTGAAATCTGAAGGACGGTCCAGTCACACCATTGTTTATCTGTCACTTTAATTATGTTTTGTTGTTATTGTTGTTTCTGTTAACTGGTTGTTTGTAAACATTTTGTTTTATTCTTGTTGTAATTTCTAAATCAAGGGATGATTGAGACAATCATCTGAAGTATTTGCCATAGGATCACAGGACTGGTTTGTAATTGTCAAGGACTAAAACATGTCATGTGACGGTGTCATCCCTGGGCTCACTGTCAGAAAGACTGTATATTGTATGTATCTGCAATAAAGTCAAAGTGTAATCATGAAATGCTATATTTGTATTATTGCTGGTTTGGAACATTGAGTTATATTAAAACATGCTAACAAATGTGATCAGAGTTCAATCCTTTTATCTGAAGATCTCAGTCGTCCAGCCTTCATCAACATTCCATTTATTTTTCATTGCTTTTTCTTCATCTGGTCCTCAGGCCATGCCTTGCTATTCAGCTGCGTTTCTAAGCTAGCTGAACCCATTATTTTGTCTGTTTGTTAAAAAGGGGTGTTTCTTTAAAAGCAGTCTCCCTGTTATTTAATTGGAAACAAAAATAACACCTACAAATTCTTATAAGATGTGAATAATGTTCAAAATGGAAAACACAGAACAAGAGGGATCTAGTCTTTGTTTCCCAATGCAGTAGCAAGGGGTGATCTAATACTAGAGAGCCAACTACCTAAAAGGCATGCAAAAGCCTTGCAAGCTGCACAGAACAGTTGGCACTGATTAACGCTTGCTAGCATGCTAACTGTTGCCTTGGCGATATAGATCTTGGTCTGTTGAGGAAATGCATGAAGTAGGTCTACTGCTTCCTGCAGATTATCTACTGATGTGTCTCAGTTTATTTCCTTAGAGATTAAAATATAGAAATTGTGCTTAATTGTGAAACCAGATATACATGATAGTATAAAATCAGCTCTTTCTACTCAATCATGTTTTGTTGATGTTATTATTGTTTATGTTGAATTGTGCTTGTTTATTACATGTGTGCATAATCTTCCTTGATGGGTTAGGTATCCATATTTAGTTTTGGGACTTGTATGATTTTGTGAGTCATACAGTTAGGGGCAGTAAACAGGCTCACAGAGAGATGATTTCCCGTAGAATAAAGCAGAGAGCAAACTCACAAAGATATATGTATTTGTCAAATTTAATGGTGCATCTGTAATGTCATCAGGAGAATTGTTTTTACTTAAATAGCTTATATGTCATTAAGAGCCATTGTACTTTGCACATCATGGAAATTATGCCAACATTGTTTTCATGTTGTGAAAAGTTGGTTTTGTAAAAAAAACATTTGTCTGTAAAAGGCAAGTCCTTTGGCATTATTTTCAGCTTGCGATTTGCTAAAAACCATCAGAATTCCATTGTGCAGCTTTAATCCACATGTACATTTGCTTAACAGTACAGTACTAAACATATACATTTGTGCTACTATCCACTAGATACCGTCTATATATTAAAGTCATCATGATTGTATAGGAAATATGGCTGAAAGAAATCATGTTAAAAAAATATATACAACAAAATATACTCTATCAACGACTATACAAAATTGCAATATGACATAACCTGAAAAGCCCTTTCAGTGCTCAGACTGTAAACAGCTGATATAAAAAGTGGAGTCATCTTTTTTCCTAGAGGTCTGCTGTGCCAAAACCTGTTAAACACACACAACCAAGTCCTTCCCCTTTATGGATGTTCCCATGGCTACGAATCATGATTGACTATGTGGCATTTGATTGTTCTCATTGTTCTCAGTACTCTGCTTGGTTTGATTTTACTGAATGGAGACATTTCTGTTGTTTACCATTTACAGAGCCCAGGACACTCACAGAGAGTGGACTTTTTCACGGTGCAGAATGCACTTGATTTATATCTGGAAGGACGTCATTTTGACAAATTCTAGGAAATATCCGATATATATTTAAACATGGCTGCAGTGAGGTCAGTCATGCACAAAGGAGCGAAGGAATACATGTGATCAACCTGCATTCGATATATCTGCATTGATTATACACATCAGATGCAACAGCTTAAAAATATCTCTTGATCTTTCATTACTGTCTTCCTACCATTTGAACCCATATCTTTTGATGAGACTTTCTGATGAGACTTTTGACTTCAACAGTATCACCAGGTCTTTGGCATTCATGCGAGACTTGGGTTCATATTCTATCAATGGTTTCACAACGTTATCAAGATCAGGCTGCAATATAGTCAGAGCAAGAGGAGTTTTTTTATCATAAAGAAGCTGACGCATCTCTTGCAGGGTACTGTAAGACCAGACCTTAGAGTTGGTGAACATCTCCAGAAGAGTGATGCCAAGAGACCACATGTCTGACATGGTGCTGCATTTCTTACACTCTACTAGGCATTCTGGGGCCATGTAGGGTGGAGTTCCTCCCAGTGGGCCACAGAGCGCCCCTGATTGATGGTCTCCTCTCGCCATCACCACTGTTTCCTTCAGGTTCGCCATGCCCCAATCAGTCAAGTAGGCCTTTTTGTTGTCTGCTGCAATCTTGTAAAAATATAATTGGAAAGTATCTTGTAAAGTAAATGTTTACTTTTAATTAGAATTCAAATCTGAGAGAAAGACTTTCCGTTGTGTTCTGCTTCTCAGGTCTAAAACATTTAGATCTAATATGGCATAATTCTACATCTCGATAGCGTTAAGGTTTTTATGAATATGAAGTAGAAAATATATAGTATCCCCATCCCTTAAAACATGAGGTTTAAGTACTAACCATTATATTTGCTGGCTTCATATCTTGGTGGATGATTGTTTTTCCATGTATGTACTCAACAGCCATGGCAATATCTAAAGCCACAAACAGCTTATCCTTGTCCTGCAACTTAAAGTGTTATAGAGCAATATTTTTAGGAATTCTGTTGTAACATTATTTACAGTGCAGCAAGATAGTCTGTGAGCCCATTGGAAATTTCAGAAAATGTGCATAAATGTCATCTAAAATGTGACCAACTCTTTATCTAAGATTCTAAGTCATCAAAACTGATAGAGAGAAGCCAATGGGATATTCATCTACAAAACAACTGTCTACTAATGTATTCCTCTCTGACCAATCAAACATGAAATGACCATGGTGTGAAAAAGTCTGTGAACCCTCCTTCCAGTATCTGGTTTTAACCCCTTACACAACAGTGTCTATAATCAAACATTTCCATGAGCCATTCAACAGTCACACACAACAGTTGAGACTCATTGTCCTTCTGAAAGACTCATCCTGTTGAGCTTCACATCACATATAGATGCCCGGTGTTGCTGG
>NW_024880850.1:0-8000 GCF_900700415.2 Clupea harengus
TGGATAGTGACAGAAACTCATTTTCATAGGCTATAGAATGAAGCATTGTAATGTAGTACTTTACCTTTTGCATAAATCAAGCAGATCCTCTTCCCCAGATTAAGCCGCCACTTCCTCTTAAGTTTCCTATCAAAGGGGCATGATTGCTGTGGTTCAGTCCAAATGTTAAGCTTCTCTCCCTGCTTCACCGAGGCTCTTACTGCGACCCTCGCAGCCCATCATGACATCCCTGATTGCCATGCCACTGGCAGCAGTCACCAAGGACCGCCAAGCCCTTATCTATGGTGTTCCTGAAGCCCACCTCTGATGCGTTTCTCTTGCTCCCTCCCTCCACCCCTTCTCTTGCCTTCTCTCTCTCTCTCTCTCTCTCTCTCTCTCTCCCTCTCTCCCTTTGCACACCTGATATCTTCAAACCCCCCCGCCTCTCCGACCTGCAAAGGGTGCGCACTCTAAAAACAGGACAGAAGCAGAAACAGAGACTCTCACTCTGTCACTCTGTGACGTCAAGCACCAGCCTCAAATGGACGAGGCACAGGGCAGCCTGCAAGTGGGCGTGCCCTGGAGAACAGGGGGAGGGAGGCCGGGTGAACGGAGGAGAAAAGTGAGAAGCAAAGAGGGAGGGAAAGAAAGAAAGAAATAAAGGAGGGAGGGAGAGGGCATAGCCTCTGTTCTGTAAAGAGCTCCACACACAGACGGCCATTGAGCAGAGACACAGCTCAGGCTTAAAGTCCATAGATGGGACAGTAAATGGGGATAACGCAGGAGTGCATGATGCCTTGGGAACCAAGCAAACAGAGCCTGTGATTGTGTCCTTTCCTTCCACCGGGCTCCGAGTTTACTCCGATAGCATCAGGCTCACTGTACGCTTGTGGTGTGCACTGCACTGTTTCTGGTCACAGTCAAGTTAACGGGGCTGGGAGGCATTCTATTGCTGAGGGATTTCTTAAGGTTGAAAGAAATTAAGGAAGCTGGGGGAAATAACTTCCAACAACAATCTGTTTTGATCGCAAACCACACAAAATGCATTCTGCGGTAGAGCATTAAAGGTTTGATGTCCCATTCATCAACCCATCTGAAAGTTTGGGGGATTTTTTCTTCGAAGCGATCAATATGAATCAAAGTGAAATACAGCAATATGAATCAAAGTGAAATACTGAAATACTGCACTAGGAACAAACATTTCAAGTGATATTGGTGAATTCCAAGGGAGTGAAGCTCCACACAGGCAGCACACAAAGCACAAAAGACAAGCCGGGTGCAGGTCTTCTGCAAAGCTGTGCCAGTCAGTCGGATGCAGGTCTTCTGCAAAGCTGTGCCAGTGAGTCGGATGCAGGTCTGCTGCAAAGCTGTGCCAGTCAGTTGTTTGCTGCCGCCCAGCCTTTGCTCAGTCAGACGCTTCTCTGGGCCTGGTTCTCTGGTCCCCTCTAATGCGGAGGTATCAAGTAGAGGATTATGCTCTTCATCCCACCCTTCTCCGCAGTGCCCTGCGTGCCCAACACTCGGCTCTTTGTTGGTCACTGACGCACCCCGCTGCCTCTGGCTCGCAGTGCCAGGCCGAGCCGAGGACTGGGCGGGCACAAGAATGCTGATGGGCCGCGGCCGCTGTGAATGAGGAGATTGAGCAGCCCGGGGCATGACTGGCCTGGCCTTCTGCCCACCCGAGATCAGAGGCCGCAAGGGGTGAGGGACGGACGCTCGTCATGACCACCTACCCTGTAGGGGTCGTGGCCGTTCACGGCCCCCCCCCTCACACACACACACACACACACACACACACACACAAACACACACACACACGTGCTGCTCAGTGGAAAACTCGTTATGGCTGCCTCCTCAGCTGTACATTACACCCTTCCCGTTCCAAAGCTCCTTCTCTCTACTTTGGGTGGGTATTTAAATGGCACAAGCTCCTTCTCTCCACTTTGAGTGGGTATTTAAAGGGCACAAGCTCCACCTCTCCACTTTGGGTGGGTATTTAAAGGACACAAGCTCCACCTCTCCACTTTGAGTGGGTATTTAAATGGCAAGAGCTCCATCTCTCCACTTTGGGTGGGTATTTAAATGGCACAAGCTCCTTCTCTCCACTTTGGGTGGGTATTTAAATGGCAAGAGCTCCATCTCTCTACTTTGAGTGGGTATTTAAATGGCAAGAGCTCCATCTCTCCACTTTGGGTGGGTATTTAAAGGGCACAAGCTCCACCTCTCCACTTTGGGTGGGTATTTAAATGGCAAGAGCTCCATCTCTCCACTTTGGGTGGGTATTTAAATGGCAAGAGCTCCATCTCTCCACTTTGGGTGGGTATTTAAATGGCACAAGCTCCTTCTCTCTACTTTGGGTGGGTATTTAAAGGGCACAAGCTCCACCTCTCCACTTTGGGTGGGTATTTAAAGGACACAAGCTCCACCTCTCCACTTTGAGTGGGTATTTAAATGGCAAGAGCTCCATCTCTACTTTGGGTGGGTATTTAAATGGCACAAGCTCCTTCTCTCTACTTTGGGTGGGTATTTAAAGGGCACAAGCTCCACCTCTCTACTTTGGGTGGGTATTTAAAGGGCACAAGCTCCACCTCTCCACTTTGGGTGGGTATTTAAAGGACACAAGCGCCACCTCTCTACTTTGGGTGGGTATTTAAAGGGCAAGAGCTCCTTCTCTCCACTTTGGGTGGGTATTTAAATGGCACAAGCTCCACCTCTCCACTTTGGGTGGGTATTTAAAGGGCACAAGCTCCACCTCTCTACTTTGGGTGGGTATTTAAATGGCACAAGCTCCTTCTTTCCACTTTGGGTGGGTATTTAAATGGCAAGAGCTCCACCTCTCTACTTTGGGTGGGTATTTAAATGGCACAAGCTCCTTCTTTCCACTTTGGGTGGGTATTTAAATGGCAAGAGCTCCACCTCTCTACTTTGGGTGGGTATTTAAATGGCACAAGCTCCTTCTTTCCACTTTGGGTGGGTATTTAAATGGCAAGAGCTCCACCTCTCTACTTTGGGTGGGTATTTAAATGGCAAGAGCTCCTTCTCTCTACTTTGGGTGGGTATTTAAATGGCAAGAGCTGTGGAGCGCTGTCTGAGAAGCTCCCAGGGCCACAGCGCAGGAGAAATCTGCATTAAAGATGCAAAGCAGCTGACAGGTGGGTGGGGCGCAAGCGCTGCAAGGTGAAGGACTGAAGGGTGTCAGCTGGCTGAGGGGGGGGGGGGTGAAACCTTAGTGGCCGGGCCGTGTTCATCCACTTATGGTCTACAGCACCTGAGTGTGTGCTACTCGTATGGCTAGGGCCTGTCCTGTTGTATGGGAAAAGATGCTTGTTCCGCTCCAAAGCTGGTAAATAAACAGAAACATTTCAGTTTAAAGATTAGAGTGAGAGAGTGTTGGAATTGTGTGTGTTCAGATACCTGTAAGTATTTATAATGCTCATTTGTTGTTTAGTTTATGCTGTTATCAGTCTGTGTTTGTTAGACACCGCATTGATGTTGTAAATGCGTTTTATGATCGCGGGTGCATATTTAATTGATGTTAACATAATATTTGTTAGTTAATAAGTGACATGTTTAACAATAACCTGTGCTGTTTAGCAGTTGGAATGTGGTGGATTACGTGAGTAATGTAGGAAGTAGTGTCACTTTAGTAATGTGAGAAACTTTTGCTATTGAATATTGCTATTATTAATGTGAGGTCACTAGCCTTATATTGTGAGATGCCTACTAGCATGATTATTAAGTATCTCTGTTGTATTCTGTTTCCTTTGCAGAACCACACACAAACATAACCTAACCATACATACATACAGAAACACACACACAAATACATCTACTTCCATACAATTGAATTCCATTCCATTCATCTCAACTTTATAATAAACCTCAACTTTGGATTGTACATCATCTCAGGCATTTTAATCAGATGCACCACAGTGGCTTCTAAGCATTTCTGACCAGACAACATAGTCTCCATAACGCCGTCAGTGAGGATCCCACTCAGAATCTAATTGCTGATTAAAGACAACATTGATCTTTATTGTATTTTATTGTACAAAACCCTCATTTTGGGATGAGGTCACGGTTGAAATAATGGTGCACAAACCAAACGTTGCCAAAAACAAAGAACGTTTACTACGTATACAGATCACCATCTTCAACATTGGAATAAAGGTCATAATATATATCGGAGGCCAAAGGTATGTCTTAGCTTCTGGCCGATATCCGATCAGACTGACATGATGACAATGATTTGATATCATATATTGATTCTTCCAATCAATCAGTCACACAATGACAGATCAAAACCATTGTAACGTTACTTCCGAAAAATGGAAAGAATCCTGTTTTAAATACAAGTTAAAACCAGTCCTTGGTGATGGCGTCAGTGTGTTCTCACTGCTTCTTTGCCTTTTTCTTCTTCTTCTCTGTTTTGGAAGCGTCATCGTGAGACTTCCTCTTAGCAGTCAGTTTGTTTGCCTAGAGGGAAGCAATAATAATCAGGGATGTGATTGGCAAAGGACAAAAAAAGCATGAATATATACAAAGTGCAAAGCAGTGCCGCCACCAAGGTAGCATACGGACAAACCGCTCAAAGTGGGGAATATTTTTTTATTTACGCACATTTTCAAGTTGTCAAATACGGGTGAAAAAAAAAAAAAAAAACGCCCTAGATAATGTTAGCCTATTCAAAAAATAGTAGATTTCTATATATAAAATATATTTTAAGTGGAAGACACCCATATTACACACGGTCCATCTGGTGCCTTTGGGCGTTTTGAAAAGGCGGCATCACATCAGTCGGTGATCTCTAGCTGCTGCTGCTGCACTCACCTCTCTGACTTTCCTCTTCTTGCCGAACATGATCTTGTCATAGAGGTACTTCTCCTTCTTCTTCATCATCATGATGGCCAGCCTCTTCTCCTCGGCCTTCTCCTCCAGGTCTGTGCGCTTCTTGTCCTCCCGCTTGACCGCCCCCGGGGTCACCTTCACGGAGGGCATCTGGTGAGAACAGGCACGCGTTAACGCCTCCACTCCACTAGAGGGCGCAGATCGGCTCGCTAGGCAAGCAGTCTGAACATGAATGGTTGACCAGACGCCAAAGAACCAGCAGGGAGGTCATCTCTTACCTTGCCCTGGCCTCTCTGCTGTTCGATCTTCTTCAGGCTGCTCTCCTCTTCGGCCTCTTCCTCGTCCATCTCATCTTCTTCCTCATCCTCCTCATCATCTTCATCGTCGTCATCTTCCTCATCCTCTAGTTCGTCTCCTTCTGAATGGTGCAATGAATTAAAGTATTAATGTGAATATATTTGTCAGCTCTGTGGACTGTGGCATACCGAGTCAGTCTAAGCTTTCAGTGGTCAACGCTCTGAGACTAATAATCACAGATCTATGGATTGGATGGAGGAGGTGTTCAACACTCTCAGACTAATAATCACAGATCTACGGATTGGGTGGAGGAGCTGGTCAACGCTCTGAGACTAATAATCACAGATCTACAGATTGGGTGGAGGAGCTGGTCAACACTTTCAGACTAATAATCACAGATCTACAGATTGGATGGAGGAGGTGGTCAACGCTCTGAGACTAATAATCACAGATCTACGGATTGGGTGGAGGAGGTGGTCAACACTCTCAGACTAATAATCACAGATCTACGGATTGGGTGGAGGAGGTGGTCAACACTCTCAGACTAATAGTCGCAGATCTACGGATTGGGTGGAGGAGCTGGTCAACACTGTCAGACTAATAATCACAGATCTACAGATTGGATGGAGGAGGTGTTCAACACTCTCAGACTAATAATCACAGATCTACGGATTGGGTGGAGGAGGTGCGGGGTGGAGGTTACCTGGCTTCTCCCCACGCTGGAGAGCCATGAGCTTCAGCTTCTCTGGGGGGACGTAGTCGCCGTCCTTCTCCTCCACGAAGGGGGAGAGGTGAGGGGGCAGGTTGACCCCCAGGAAGTAGTCCTCCACGGGGAGTTTAATCTTGCCGTTGATGGAGTCGTACACCCACTGGGGCTGGATGTAGTACCTGCCAACGGAACACGGAACACATCCAATTAACACTAAGAATACTAAAAGAACTCGCAAAAACTCCTTAACAAGAAGTCACACGTGTGTTATATAAAAACGACAACACATCAGTGCATTTGTTCGACACACTGAAAAAAAACATGCACACTAGACCCCCTTTATGACAGCATGAACTAGTGAATACGCCATGTACTTAAACATGCATGTTTGTGTGGGGGTGGATTCTACAGGAATAAAGGCTGTTCTGTCCCACTGACATGTTGAGAGGGGTTGGTTGGGGGGGGGGGGTGCTCATCCCGCCCCTCCCCCTCTTCCCTCGCGAACGCACCACCACCTCTCACAGGAAGCCTGCCCATAATAGAGTGCCATTGAGACCTGGGGGTCTCACAGAAGGCTTCTGTTGGCCTGATCACCCCTCGGAGCGGAACGGGGGAGAAAGCAAGACCCCCCCCCCCCCCACCCCCCACTCTCAAGAACAAGACAACTATTGGAACATCCGCACACAAAAGCAGTGGAAAACAGCACACTGAACAGAGACATTCTAACATTACTTCTTTGAAAGCCTGAAGGCAAGTGGGGTTTTTTGGGGGGGGAGTTTTGAGGGAAGGGCTTATGATTTGAGACATCACGCAACCATCACTGCAAGCAGCATTATAGCCCTAGAACACTGGACTTCTTCCACACACACGTACAGCGTAGCACTAGACGGGGACGAGATTAACCTTACTCACCTGTTGATGTACTGCTTATCTATGTTAGGTCTGTCCACAATGTGGTGTGTTATGGTCTCGTCTGTGACGTCATATGTGTTGCCGATACAGAGGGACTTGTCCCATGACACCTGGCCACCAAAACACCTAGAGAGAGAGAGAGAGAGAGAGAGAGGGAGAGGGAGAGAGAGAAAGAGGGGGGGGGGGCATTAGGAGCTATTTTAACAGATTAATCAATAATATGTGCAATCCTAATCATCTCACTGGGAAACAAACTCACGATGGTCAATACAACTAATATTATGAATGAACATTATGAGGTAAGAGAGAGGAACAAAGATAAGAAAAAAAAAAGATAAGAAAGCACTTAACTATATTTGTTCTGTAAATATCCAAGCTCTGGAGCCAATAATAGCTCATGATGCAAGAGACACAGAGTAGCTTGCTGGGAGGAGCACTTCTACAAAGCATCTAACAAGGACCAGAACTACGGCATTTAAGTACATGGAGGTGAGTCTCTGAAGCCAAACTAATATATGCAATCTGACATGATTTCACCATCCTTAAACTAATGAAACGGAAATGATTCAGAACACCATATTTTATCTTCAGGGGTGATCTTGACAGCAGTATTGGGTTTTCAGACTGTGTGAGGGAGATTTTTTTTATGATCTGAGGGAGGAAGGGGGGTTCTCTAGCTGACACTGGAACACCCCCCAGTCGCCAGTTACCCCATAGATACCCCACTCACCTGATGACAAACGCCAAGGACTCCCGGGGTACCTCCCTGTTGAGGTAGAACTTCAGCCCCTCAAAGAGGTTCCTCTGGGCGTCCTGCTCCCTCTGCTCCTTCTCCCGCGCCTCCACGTCAGCCACGTCCTCCTGAGAACGGAGCAGCATGAGGATCAGAGCTCATCTCAACCGTCCAATCAGGATCAGAGCTCATCTTAACCATCCAATAAGGTTCAAGCTCATCTTATCCATCCAATAAGGATGAAGCTCATCTTAACCATCCAATAAGGTTGAAGCTCATCTTATCCATCCAATAAGGATGAAGCTCATCTTAACCATCCAATAAGGTTGAAGCTCATCTTAACCATCCAATAAGGTTGAAGCTCATCTTAACCATCCAATAAGGTTGAAGCTCATCTTAACCATCCAATAAGGTTGAAGCTCATCTTAAAACCATCCAATAAGGATGAAGCTCATCTTAACCATCCAATAAGGTTGAAGCTCATCTTAACCATCCAATAAGGTTGAAGCTCATCTTAACCAT
>NW_024880852.1:5000-7997 GCF_900700415.2 Clupea harengus
GGTTTAGAACAGAGTGTATCATGCTGACAAGAAGCCTCAAGATGACACGTCAAATGAGACTGATAATTAAGATATGTAAATATATATAATGCATATTAGCAGTGTCTTACACACAAAGTTAAATACGTAAAGAGCAAAAAGAGAAATATGTGACCAAGGCTATGGTGTCATATCGTGCCTGTTTTGCCGTAACTTTAATATTGTTCTGTCTTAATATTGTCCACAGCATCACCATCAGTTCTTTTCCAGTCCTCACTGGGTTGGTGAGGTTTATAGAGGCGTCTCATGATTGGTCAGTCTGCCAGGCAGGTGAGCCGCATTCCTTAGCGCCTCAGGTGAGCATGAACATTCTGCCCCGCCACTGTGCTGCTGCCACACCCAGGTCACTGTGCTATGTGTGTGTGTGTGTGTGTGTGTGGGTGTGTGTGTGTGTGTGTCTGTGTGTGTGTGTGTGTGTGTGTGTGTGAGTGAGTGAGTGAGTGAGTGAGTGAGTGAGTGAGTGAGTGAGAGAGAGAAAGAGAGAGAGAGGAATGCGCAGGTAATCTCCCTGGGTACAGGTAAGGCAAAGAACGGAGTTATTTGAGGCATACCGACATGGTCAGCTCAATAGGGGGCGCCAACAACAGCACTTTCATCGTCTGCGGGGAGGTACACTTGAACTTTGCCCTCAACAATCTTGCTGCCATGGCGATAGACGTAAATGCGTACGGGTCTGAATTGCACCTACATCAGGTGTTTGTTAGTGTACTCAGAGGCAGTGACATGAGTCACATGCAGAGGTTAAATTGGGCTGGAGCTCTCCGGAGCTCAGCTCCGCCTCCTTAGGTCCACAACAAACCCCGCCGGAGCTCAGCTCCGTCTGTGTAAAATAATCATAGACTTTTAATATTTTTTAATCTCCTGACAAACGCATTGCAATATGAGACGATATAACTCACAAGACTACTCAAAGACACTGTAGCCAATTAATGATACATGGAATTATGAGACGTCATAGGGTATTCTACTAATCCTCTCGTGAAGTGCACGTCAGTGAACGTCAAAAATCGACACCTACAATCTTTGGTTATTGTTAAGACGGTTTTTTAAAGGATAATTGTTGTTAATAAGCTGTCCATCAAAGCGCCACCGCTATAACGTGTGAAGATGGTTAGTATTCTATGATCTGTTTTTGCTATTCAGACTGACATTTCAGCCTGAAACAACAAATGAACTAAACTAACTTAAAGGACGCAGCCAAGCAGAGAGCACAGAGAGTTCAGCTTTGCAAACTGGTGCGAATGCACAGTCACCTAATGCTCCATGTTAGCTCCACACACACACACACACACACACACACACACACAAACGCACGCACGCACGCACGCACGCACGCACGCACGCACGCACACACACACACACACACACACACACACACACACACACACACACACACACACACACACACACACACACACACACACACACACACTCACATAGACATGTATTACTGGATATAACTGGAAATATGCACACACATACAAACACTCAAATGACATAACACAGCTGAATAAAAATGTGCAGATAGAATTATGGAGGAGTGTGTGTGTATCTGTGTGTGTGTGTATCTGTGTGTGCATGTGTGTGTGTATCTGTGTGTGCATGTGTGTGTGTGTACCTGTGTGTGAATGTATCTGTGTGTGTGTGTGTGTGTGTACCTGTGTGTGTGTATGTGTGTGTGTGTCTGCGCATGTGTGTGTGTACCTGTGTGTGTGCATGTGTGTGTGTGTGTGCTGTGCGTGTGTGTACCTGTGTGTTCATGTGTGTGTGTGCGCATGTGTGTGTGTGTGTGTACCTGTGTGTGTGCATGTGTGTGTGTGTGTATCTGCATGTGTGTGTGTGTGTGTACCTGTGTTAGGCTGCAGTCTCTGAGCACATGCGGAGAGAGAAAGACATAGAGCCAGTCAGTCAGTTTTACCTCTGTTTGTGTTTCTGTGCCATAGGCGTGGCTTCCTCCTCATGTGGAGGTCGAAGGTCAGGGTGCATCGCCATCTGGACCTCGTCCAATGGGCGGAGCTGAGAGCAGGAGGAGGAGAGTCGGGCGTTGTCACGACGACGGAGGCGAGGCACGATGCTCTGGCGGAAGAGGTCACTGCGAGGCCTGCCGAGGTCCAGAGACGAGCCCAGCGAGTGCTTGCGGCTCACCCTGCGCTGGACTGTAGCGTACACGTCTAGGAGAGGAACACGGGTCAGATCACGATCACGCGCGCGCGTGTGTGTGTGTGTGTGTGTGTGTGTGTGTGTGTGTGTGTGTGTGTGTGTGTGTGTGTGTGTGTGTGTGTGTGTGTGTGTGTGTAGGACTGTATTGTACACGTCTAGGAGAGGACCATGGGTCAGATCACAATCACATGTGTGTGTGCATAAACATCTGTGGAGATGTACCAGTTTTTTGGGAGTGTGTGTGTGTGTGTGTGCATGTGTGTTTGTCTGTGTGCATGTGTGTTTGTGTGTGTGTAGGAGTGTGTGTGGAAATGTACCAGTTTTATGTGAGTGTGTGTCTGTGTGTTTGTCTGTGTGTGTGTGTGTGTGTGTGTGTGTGTGTGTGTGTGTGTGTGTGTGTATACCTGTGGATGGCTGCAGTCTCTGTTGGTGTCTGCGTAGCTGGGTGAGTATGGTGGCTCTGTGATCAGCCTTCTCCACACCCACATCTTTCAGATCTTTATCAGTTACATGCAACAAACCCTACACACACACACACACACACACACACATACACACACGCACATACACACACACACACATACACAAATGTACACACATACAAGCATGAAAAAAAATGTACACAGGTAAAACCACAAGACATGCACACATAGACATGAATATAGACACACACACAAACACACACACACACACACAAACCTACGCACGAATACGCACACGCGCACACACACACACACACACAGCCACACACATACAAACACACGCACATACGCACGTACACGCACACGCACCCAAACC
>NW_024880853.1:0-7995 GCF_900700415.2 Clupea harengus
TTGGTGCCGTAGGTGGGCGCGGCGAGGAGGAGGGCGAGCAGCAGGCTCCCGCCGCAGAAGGCGTACGCCGAGCGCGTGCTGTCCATGAGGATCGGCTTGTTCGCGCGCCGCTCGGCGTCTCGGAGCTTCTGGTAGCGGTAGACGCTGATGAGCACGGTGAACGCGATGCTGCCCACCTCCCCGAGGATGGTGAGGAACTTCAGCGTGCGGCACGACCAGACGTTGATCTGCGACCGGGACAGCAGAAGTATGGTGATGTCGTAGATGTCCACGATCAAGATCTCCTCCACGTTGGAGAACGCGAGCCCCAACAGGAAGATCTCGAACGTCTTAAGCCGAGGCAGCTTCAGGAGCGCTTGGATTAACACTACGTTGCCCACGACTCCAACAGCAGAGATAACCCCTCTCAGTATCAGAAGTGCTACCTGAAAGCCCATCTCTCTAACACCTGTGCAAAGACTGCAAACTAGTCACTACTGATATGGCAGTGCGCACACAGCCAGACAGAGCAGGAGAGTCAGAGTGCTGTAGTTGATCCCAAACAGAGCAGGAGAATCAGAGTGCTTTAGTTTATCCCAGATTCCCTCTGCTCTTCTGCCTGACTGGCTTGATGTCTTTGATGTCATAGTGTACCTGTAGAGACCTGAGTACACCTGTGTGGTGATCACTGGTTCGTTACAGGGATGTGTGGTGGGAGCTTTTTAATTGATGCCTGTGAGCTTTCTCCTCCCCTTAAGTTAGATGAGTATGATGTGAGTGCAGCCTACCACCATTATTTCTGTACATAACATCTGGTGGTTGTATGACTTTTTAGCATGGTTATCGACCGTACATAACTTGATCAAATGTTTTCAATTATTACTGACAGGTGTTATTACTGACAGATGTTTCTAAGTCATTTTATTTGTTGGATAACAACCCCTCTGTGTTTAACTTTGTGTAAATTATTTGTTTTAGCAAATTAAGAAAGAAGAGGAATGATGTCACTGTCATTGTATAGCTTTAAGAAAGAAGAGGAATGATTATAGCTTTGCATACAACGAGATTTGGAGCGCTGCTGCCATGAGGGACACACACACACACACACACACACACACACACACACCCACACACACACCCACACACACTCACACACACACACACACACAAACACACACAGACACACATACACACACACACACATACACACACACAGCACATAAACAACAACATATCAACAACACAAAAATACAATAAACTAAAAAAGATAAAGAGTAGAACAAAGTGCAGTGGTAGTACTTCAACTGAGGTAGGTTGCATATAAATAGAGTAACATTTCTGTCTTATGATGGCATAAGGGACTTGTCTTATACACCACATGAATAAGGTGACTGAGATGTCATAAGGGACTTGTCTTATACACCACATGAATAAGGTGACTGAGATGACATAAGAGACTTGTCTTATACACATGAATAAGGTGACTGAGATGACATAAGGGACTTGTCTTATACACCACATAAATAAGGTGACTGAGATGACATAAGGGACTTGTCTTATACACAACATGAATAAGGTGACTGAGATGACATAAGGGACTTCTCTTATACACAACATGAATAAGGTGACTGAGATGACATAAGGGACTTGTCTTATACACATGAATAAGGTGACAGATGACATAAGGGACTTCTCTTATACACCACATGAATAAGGTGACAGATGACATAAGGGACTTGTCTTATACACCACATGAATAAGGTGACTAAGATGACATAAGGGACTTGTCTTATACACCACATGAATAAGGTGACTGAGATGACATAAGAGACTTGTCTTATACACATGAATAAGGTGACTGAGATGACATAAGGGACTTGTCTTATACACATGAATAAGATGACATAAGGGACTTGTCTTATACACATGAATAAGATGACATAAGGGACTTGTCTTATAGACCACATGAATAAGGTGACTGAGATGACATAAGAGACTTGTCTTATACACAACATGAATAAGGTGACAGATGACATAAGGAACTTGCAGTAGAATAAAGTGGCTGAGTATTAATATTGCACAAAAATGATGCATCTTTATAGTGACACAGTCACTGCTGAGGAGGAATGGTCATCTGTGGGTGAGAACTGTGTTGCAGCACCAAGTGCATTTGTCAACAGTAAACTGAAGACATTTGGGTATTTGGGGCAGTATTATATTATATTATATATATTTATATTATTGGTTAGGTTGTTGGGTATTTGGGGCAGTATTATTGGTTAGGTTGTTGGGTATGAGTACTTGCATGTGACAGTGAAAGGATTGGCCACTGTGGGAAGTGTGTGTGTGTGTGTATGTGTATGTGTGTGTGGCCACTGTGGGAAGTGTGTGTGTGTGTATGTGTGTGTGTGTGTGTGGCCACTGTGGGAAGTCCCCAACCAATCTTTTCCTGCGTATAACCAAAAAACTAAAACAGCAGACACTCACCAAGCTTAGGGCAAGAGGCTGTGTACATTAACATGTACAGTTGAAAGGTTCTGATAAACACTTAAAGAACTGCGAATAACAGACAGAACACGTTCCTCTTGGGCTCACCTTTATCTGGAACAGAAGGTGAAATCATGTCAAATGCAATTTAAAGCAGCAATAAGCTGGTAAGTAAGCTAACTACCTAAAAGGCATGCAAAAACCTTGCAAACACCACCAACAGCCCAGCTGACACTGATAAAAGCTTGCCAACACACTAACTGGTGTCTTTTGGCAATATAGCTGGCAATGTCATGCTGTGAAAGCTTTTCTTCCATTTTTGCAGGGTGTACCAGCCCGTTACACAGAACTACATAGGGCATATCCTGGATGGCTAGTGGGGAAGACACAGGTGTTTATCTGACCTCACATGACCTCACATGACCATATGTTATCAAAATGAATTGGAGTATGGTACTAAAACTAGTTCCCTATAAAACCACACCTCAAAAAGTGTCAGATTGTTGCAAAGTGTTACTTTAAAGGCTGAGCGTAGAGAGTAGGAGCATTTAAAGAGTCATACACACACACACACACACACACACACCACACACACACACACACACACACACACACACACACACACACACACACACACACACACACACACACACACTCATGACTACCTTGCAAACAGGCCAAACCACAAACAATAATCGCAAATAAAAGAGACACACATCCAGTTATGTTATTAAACTACTAGGAAATATGGCGACATGCATACTAAGACATATTAGAATCTTACTGCAGAATAAACTTAAATTTAAATCATGAAAGATGACAATAAATTGCTAACTAGAGGTTTGAACATTTATAGAGACCATACAGTCTGTGATGCTTGCAAAAAGTGTTATACATTGCATTCAGGTTTACCCAATTATTTAAGCTATTTTTAGATATATATAAGCAGCCTATTTTTTACCTAATTATTTGATTTTGTCAGAGAAAACAATACACCCAAGAACAGGCATAGTCAACACAACACCCTTTCAAACAATTGCTCCAGATAGTCATACTGCTACAAAAGGACAAAACTATAAAGAATGAACTGAGAAAATGTATGTTTTTCAGCAAGGTAGACAGGTATGAACATGTCTTCCTATAAAACCGAGATGGGGGGGGGCCAGGTACAGTCGTAACACTTCTTGCTTTGTCCTTGTATTATGCTTGTTGCAAAAGAAAATCGGCAGAAGTCACTGCTTTCATGTAACGTATAAGCCTATGCAACATACCTCTTCTCTCTCTATATTTACATAACTAATTAAAGCAAATATGCCTTACTTTTCTCAACTTTTCATTGCTGTGAGTTCCATTGCGTACAGTTGTAACGTGTCGGGGGAGAGTTGCATCAGTGGCCGAGGACAACTGTAACATGACAGTTTGAAGGGGTAAAGTAAAATGACAGTTGAAGGGGTGAAGTAAAAATGACAGTTTGAAGGGGTAAAGTAACATGACAGTTTGAAGGGTGAACGTCAAATGTATGGCAGCAGTAGTACATTATTCAATCCAAAAATAGTGGTGGAGAAGCGGTTGTCCATAAATCGTAGTCTTTGCTGTTTTCAAAATACCAGTGGAGATAGTCCGTTAACAAACCAAGGGTGTCACATTCTCCCCACTGCTCTCATCCTTTCTGTCGGCAGCCTACTCAACGCCTCCCTCGACACAACACTGTTCAAGTCTTTGGCAAAAACGTGAAGGTTACACATTTGCCCTACAAGCGACTTATGTCTAGGCTATACTTCGACAGAGATTGAGACAACATTGAGTCATTTTGAACGTGGTATGCTGATGCCATAACAGGTGTTTAATCGAATTCGGTTTGAACACGAGCTGAGAAATTAAGCGTGTTAATTACAACTGTCCCTGTTACATCTGTAGGCTACTTGGTCTCCCCCACTGAATGGATCTGTGAAGGCTGTTGCCATCATTTTCTTTTCCCACGGAAAGTCCCAAGTAAACGGAAATAAACGTACATGAATTAATGAAGGCTTATACGTATCCATCTTTCTGAGGCCTTTATTAAGAGCGTATGTCGTGAAGAACTGTTGTGTTGTTTTCTCTGCGACCCTCGTCAAAATGGCGGCAAAACATATTGCGTAGTTCCACTTCCATGTTCCATCCCTGGATACAATAGGAAACAATGTTACAATGGAAACAATGTTACAATGGAAACAACTTTGTAGCCATTTAGCCTTAATGTAGGATTTTGCATCAGAGTTTCAACTTATAACAGACGTCTAGGTAGAGCTTTTTCTTACATTAACAAGGTTCACCTCAACATGCTGGCATCAGAGCCTGACAACAGTAATTGTGATAAGACTAGCCCCATGGTCAGTTTCTGTTTGGCTGATTAGCTATTTGTTAGGCTACGATTTGTAATGTTCCACCCGGAGTGCATTAGAAGGATAGCAAAGTTGAATAGACCTACCTCTGCTATTGCAGACTGTCGGGTAGCCTAGATTGTAAGCCTAATTGCATAATAATAATAATTAAAAAAACATAAGTCAAGCTTATTTGTTGCAAGTCAATTAGTTTTAATTAACGTTACAGTCACAAAATTATATTCTAGTATCAACTGTTTTTTCAGTTTATGCTTTAGGAACGTAACACAATAAGCCGGTTGATTGAAAAAGGTTGGTTTACTCAGTTTGATACGCATTTCTGTTGAAAACCCTTGCTTTGCCCAAGCGGTAGATGCACTGGTCAGATACAATGGCCTGTTTAAAGTATGAGCAACCGATCCTAAACTATACGCTAGGATAGGGAAAATTCATTAGGCTACTGAAACCCGAACTCCTGCGATAACACACGACTCCTGTGCATACCGTCCCTGTATTTCATCTTCAGAAAAGTTTAGACACTTGATGATTTCTGAATACAAACGCGCATGTGTGGTGCCATCTCATAAATACGTGGCCATAATAATGTAGCCTTGCATTCACTTACAAAATGTGTGGTGTGTGTAGAAACCTGTAACATTTATCTTGTAGACCAACACCGAGTTTGGTTCAGTAATAAACTGATGAAAGTCACCTCTGGAGGGAGCCTGCGCATTGACAACAATCCGAAAAGCCGCCATGGTGATTCTTACGTCACTCCTTGTAGGCGCGGATGTGTGAGCGAGAAAAGAGTGGCTTAAGTGTGTCTACTATAGTTGGTGGGAAGCACGGCGAAAAGACCGTGAGAGTGTAAACGACAAAAATACTAAGGATTTTGAACTTCCGACAACTCGATCCACAAGAGACTTGAATGGGTAAGAGAACGCACGGTTTGTGTACACGAGTTTTTGGCGGACTTTGGAGAGTGCACGAGTGGAGCCCGGGATGGACTCCCGCTCCCATCGCGGTACCGCTGGAATCACGCGCCATTGATGTTGATGTGCATGCGCTCTGACTGGTATTTGCAGCGCGATCTGCGAGTATGGGCCTCCATTACTGAGTTGGAGGTGTTCGTCGAAGAACAGAAGTCAAGAGGCCATTCAGTAAGAGAAAAGTATGCAACAGTTCGATTTGGTTTGTATTCGCAGCAACAGTACAGTGAAATAGGTTCATGAAAGGGCAGGCGCAATGATATGTTGAGCTAAAAAGTTGAAACATACCTGGCTAGCTACAGGGCGGGCTTGGCGACGAGCTATACGACGAAATGACACGGTCAAAGTGGCAGTGTTTTCAATGGGAAATGTGACTTATGTACACTTAGTACATTACGATGACAGCCCACTTGTTTAGCTGGTGCTGAAAAGTTACAGTGCTTGCTACTCATTTTTGAGCTTTTAAGAGACTGCCACCTGGCATTGACAGAGTCAGCATCAACACTACTTTAGGCCTAGCGTAGCCGTCAACTGGGTGGGCTTGACACTCAAACAGGAAGTGAGCTAAATTGTGTTTTTGAGTACATTAGCCAGACTTTTGGCAACTTGTCGAACAAATAGTTTTATTTGTCAGTATTTGCAGGTGTTTCACTAAGTCTAAGTGGGGTTTAGGGGCTAACTCAATCATGGTTGAGCTTCAGGTGAAATGGAAAAAATCCATGTGTGTACGCCTAGTTTTATAGAATATCTTTGTCTAATAGCAGGGCTTTATTTGTCTCATTGTAAATACCTATTTAGTAAAATCTTCTAGTGCTGGAATTTAATTATGAGGTGGAAATATGATGTTGGGGGAACAGGACAAGACAGGAAGTGCAGTTTCAAAAGTACAAACAAAACTAAATAGCCTAACAAATATCCAGCACGTGGGTCGTAACCTTTTTTGTTTAAATGGACGAATGGGAAAGAAAATTTAGAGGCAGTTGTCCACACAATGCCTAGTTTTATTATAGGCCCTAAGCCTTAACATGCATTTACATTTGGCTTTACGTATTTATGCTTTTTATGACGGACTATGACATCACAGTCTCGCTGTTATATTCACATGTAGGGCTACAACTAACAGTTATTTTGATAACTGATTTATTCTGTTGATTATTTTTTCAAATAATTGATTAGTTGAATAGTTTCTCAATAAAATCCTATAATTTATATATTTCAAGATTTAAGGTTTATGCACTAGCCATGCTTTATTCATTAAAGGGATGTTATGAAGAAATCACAAAACATTATATTCAATGTATTAGTGCAAAAAGTAGTTTGAAAAACAGTGTTTCCAAACAGCTCTGTTTGGTTAAGTGCAACATTTAATGGCCTTCTCAGCACCAGAACGTTAACAGGTCCAGAGCCATGGACTGTGTGTGTGTGTGTGTGAGAGTGTGTGTGACTGGGTATGTGTACACTACCACACAGCTGCAGTGTGTGTGTGTGTGTGTGTGTGTGTGTGTGTGTGTGTGTGTGTGTGTGTGTGTGTGTGTGTGTGTGTGTGTGTGTGTGTGACTGGGTATGTGTGCAGAAAATATAACGAAACATTAGTGACACTTTGATGCACTTTAAGCATAGGGTGTAAGAAATCAAACTGCCCAACCAAATTTCACCTAATTTTACGTATTTACACCAACGTAGTGATTAGTGAGAAACAACATGTTTATATGGAAACAACATGTTTATATGGAAAACAACATGTTCATATGGAAACACCATGTTTATATGGAAACAACATGTTTATATGGAAACGTCCAAGTTGAATCTCATAATTTTGATGGAAATTCCCATCATTCAGTAGCTGCTGATAGCGTTGCTTATCGTGCTTAATGTGGTTTTGAACTAAAGTTAGCTGCTAACGGCGTTGCTTATCGTGCTTAATGTGGTTTTGAACTAAAGTTAGCTGCTAACGGCGTTGCTTATCGTGCTTAATGTGGTTTTGAACTAAAGTTAGCTGCTAACAGCGTTGCTTATCGTGCTTAATGTGGTTTTGAACTAAAGTTAGCTGCTAACGGCGTTGCTTATCGTGCTTAATGTGGTTTTGAACTAAAGTTAGCTGCTAACAGCGTTGCTTATCGTGCTTAATGTGGTTTTGAACTAAAGTTAGCTGCTGATAGCGTTGCTTATCGTGCTTAATG
>NW_024880854.1:0-7970 GCF_900700415.2 Clupea harengus
CCTCCGGCTGCCCATGAAGGCTTGAGTGTATCCCCCCACACCTCAGCCCACCAGCCCCTGGAGTACACAGTGGAATTCGGGCAGTGGGCCGAGCTGGAAACACAGGCCAGGGGCAGACTGCGTTTATTTTCCCTGCCAAGTTTGTCTTTGCTCATCAGGCAGACCCCAAAAGGACACACACATACACACGCACGCATGCATGCACATGCACACACACTAACACACACACATAAAGGCACATACACACACACAGAAAACATATGCACACTCACACATTCACATACACACACACTCTCACACAGACACACACGAAGAAAACATACATACAGGCTCACACACATATGGAAAACACACACAAACACACACTCACAGACAAACAGTGAGAGTAGCCACAGAACAGAGCCATGGGGCAGCCAGGAAGGAAGAAAGGAGAAAGTGATGGAGAGAGGGATAGACAGAAGGAGGGAGTGATGGAGAGAGGGATACCCAGAAGAGGAGATACGAGAGGAGAAAGGGATAGAGATAGGACTAGAGGGGGAGAGAAGGGGTGATGGAGAAAGGGAGTGATGGAGAGAGGGATAGACAGAGAGGGATAACCAGAAGATAAAATAAGAGAGGAGGAAGGGATAGAGAGTGGGCTAGATGGAGAGAGGGAGAGAAGGGGTGATGGAGAGAGGGATAGGAAATAATAGGGGAGAAAGGGATAGAGAGAGGCCTGGAATGAGAGAGGGCTAGACTGAGAGAGGTTTAGATGGAGAAAGGGATAGAGAGAGGCCTGGAATGAGAGAGGTTTAGATGGAGAAAGGGAGTGATGGAGAGAGGAAGTGGGGGAGAGGGGAAGGGTGGGAGGCGTGTCTGCTGTGAGCCACTGCTGCTGAGACTTATCAAAACAGCTCCTGCATTCTTGCTCAATCACCCCGGCCTCCCCGTGGACTAAACACTTCTACCGCTGTTTGCGCTTGAGTAAACACTGACAAGTGGGGCTGTCAGGGCCCCAACACACTGCACTGGGTACACGACACACAGACTCAGTCACTCACACACACACACACACACACAGATGTACCAACATAAGCATACACACACATACACACACACACACACACACACACACACACACACACACGCACACGCACACGCACACGCACACGCACACGCACACACACACACACACACACACACACACACACACACACAAACACACACGCACACAACTGAGGCAGGCTCTGACATATACACACACACTCCCACCCACGTACAAACACACATTAGGGTTTCCTTTTCCCACTACAAAAACATTTTAGGGCTTTCATTCTTACATCTCCAGTCACACTCAAGCACGAATACACACACGGATAAACACACACACACACACACAGCAGCTGAGGGCCACTTCTGCCACTCTGACAGGGAGAGATGATTGCAGGCGGCTGAAGCCATCGGCCACACAGAGCGCAGGCAGGAACGCAGAGGGGGCCGCCTTCTGTCACTGCTGCCGCTGCTTTACACACAGACACACACACACACATAGAGAGACACACACACACACACTCCGATCCAAGCAGGGCGGCCAGCCATGGAAAAACACACCGGCCAGCCCTCCCGACTCAGCCTACAACAATGTTCTTTGTTTTGTTATATTCTCTTCTCTTTCTTTTTTCTTTTTATTTTCTTTCTTTCAAACAGTATTTTTTTCTCTGTCTTTCTTGTTCTCTCCCGGCGTGATTTTTCCGTTTGGAATTTCGCACGGATGGTGTGCCACATCAGCATCATTAGTTCCTGGAGCTCTCGCCGGGCAGAAAGATGTAAATACACGTCCTTGTTTTCTCCACATTAGGCCCGGCTCGGCACAGTGTGGTGCAGGAGCAGGTTTACACTCAATCACCGCGCTGGCACACACCAATCCTACCCGTATCATGTCCTTGTGGGTGTCCGAGGCAGATTCTGCTTCTGCCAGGGTGGGATTGATTTCTCTCACTCTTTTTTTTTTTTTGCCCTCTTCTTTTTCCAAATCACCCTCACGGCTAAACACACACCTCTTGCGCTAACATTAGCGTCAACACGTGCCTGAGAAAAACAACCATGGATGTCTGCTTGACAGATCGGTTGGCATACAAGCAAGAGCGGTGGATAATAACGCCGCCACTGGTCTCCTGCAGGACTGATCCAGATCAGCGCTACCTCAGCCACATCACAATTACTGCGGGCCGTGCATGTCCTCGGAGAAACTGTTCCCCACTCCCAGCTGATCTTAAAAGTTTAACCATCATTAGAACCTCATTATAAGCCATTACCTACTGGAGGGGGGGAAGAGACCACAGACCTGCCACTGACAGTGGGTTTAAAGGAGTCAAAATCATTTTCAAAGCTGCAGCTGACGGGACGAACAGAGGCAGGTCATTTGGGTAACCAAATGCATGTCTGCCTCTCACATCTGTGTGCCTACAGATTTAGTTTAATGCAGAGGATTGTGGGAACATTTACCAGTTCACCTCAATCTTTAAGTGGACGTCTGCTTACTGTACAGGCATGGGATAGCATTGGATTTGGGGGTAACCACCGGCCCAGTTGACCACACAGAGAGTTCGCTCGATTAGTTATGAGATATGAAATGGAAGGAGCCACTCTGTGGAAACCTCTCATCAGCAGAATAACCTCTTTTTGGCAACCACAGGCCTTATAACTAATTGGTTCTTAAAGAGCTGAAAAGTTAAAAACGTACTGTTCAAGTTACCGTTAAATAGTTAAACTCAACTTAGCTAATAGCTTAACTTAAATAGTAGCTTAACTGAACTAGCTTCAATGAAATAGTATGGCTATGTTTAAGCTTCAGTAGTGATGGGCTGGTTTGTGAGGGGAGGTGACCTCTTACCTCAGTGGGGGAGCAGAGGTCAGCGGAGGGGCTGCAGGTGCTGGTGTCCGGGGGGGCGGTGCCGGCGCTGCTGGGTACTGGCGAGGGCGGTCCGGCGGCGGTCGCGGCGGTAGTGGCGGGGGGGTCGGGGAAGCCGGAGGTCTGTCGGAGGATGCCCCGCCTCTGCAGGCGTGACCAGGTGGAGCTCCAGCTCAGAAACAACTCATACAGCAACTGCATCTGAGAGGCAGGAGGACAGAGAAAGAGAGAGGGGGGAGAGAGAGAGAGAGAGAGAGACGAGAGAAGGAGAGGGAATGGGAGAAAAATGATTTTAAGAATTTTGCAAAAGCACTCTTAGAGTACACACAAAAACACACCCCTCAATACATGCAGGGCAGAACTGAGACCGTACCCTCTAGTAATGGACATTCAAAATAAGAGCCCCAACGTTTTGTTAAAACAAGTGACTGCAGTTCACTTCTTCATAAAGGTGAGCAAAGACATGAGTCCCGTCAGCCACTTTATACTAAAATTCAGCCATCTCACACCCGAGAACCTGACAGAAACCAACAACCACCAGGACACAAGTCCACTAGCAGGGACAATAACTAAACTAACAGGGAAAGTAACAAAACTACACACGCTGAAAAAGAAAAACATATTACTTATTGGAATCAAGTCACCAAAACCCAACAAAGAATATATAGCCTCACATCTAAGCATATTAAAAGACAATAAGCTCTCAGAGTGCTTGACAATGTGCAGACTCAGTGAGCACAGATGGACTCCGAGGACCTCAGATGTGAGTTTATGACAAAGCATGACCCAGCTGTATCTGCCCAGACATATCACAAGAAACCAATGAAGTGAAACTAAAACATATCCCCACTGTCCTCTATTAAAAGTTCTACATTCAAAGCGATTTATAATAACACATGCTTTGTGTTTGTTTTAGCTTTTTATCCATCTATTGTCATTATCTTTAATTTATTCCTGTTTTTTTTTTCCTTTTTATTATTATAATCATTTAGTTTTGATTAAAATGTTTGTTTTTGTAGACGGTTTTGGCAATGTGGTCCACTGCAGTCATGCCAGTGAAGCACATAAAGTTGAAATTGAAAACTGAGAGGAGTAAAAGAAGGAGGGAGTTGAACAGAATCAAGTTGAAACTGATATCAAACTTTACACATAACACAGATCCACCATCAAACCACCACCCATGATTATAACATTAAAAAAGACACAATACATAGGATTTGATCAGAATGAAATATGTATCCTTGTTAACTGCAGTGTGTGTGAGTGCGTGTGTATTTGTGTTTGTGTTGCGAGGGATCAGGATCCTGTGTATATGTGTGTGTGTTGTAAAGGAGAGAGATCCTGTGTGTGTGTGTGTGTGTGTGTGTGTTGTAAGGGAGAGATATCCTGTGTGTGTGTGTGTGTGTGTGTGTGTGTGTGTGTGTTGTAAGGGATCAAGATCCTGCGTATGTGTGTATGTTGTGAGGAGGAGAAATCCTGTGTGAGTGTGTGTTATGAGGGAGAGAGATCCTGAGTGGTGTGTGTGTGTGTGTGTGTGTGTGTGTGTGTGTGTGTGTGTGTGTGTGTGTGTGTATTATGAGGGAGGGCAAGAATGCGGTTGAGGCCTCACTGGTGATTAAGTCTGATTGGGCCTGGCAGGTTTATGGACATGTAATACCGCGCCTTGTTAAGACGCAGTTCACTCAGGAAACATTAGGGCCAGAGCACACCTCATCACTCCCACACACACACACACACACACACACACACACACACACACACACAGAGAGACAGACAGACACACTCTACACAAACACACACACACACACACACATACACTCTACACCCACAGACACACACACACATAGACACACACAGACACACTCTCATCCACAGACCACACAGACACACACACACATACAAAGACACACACACACACTCTACACCCACAGACACACACACATAGACACACACAGACACACTCTACACCCACAGACACACAGACAGACACACACACATAAACACACAGACAGACACACACACACACATAGACACCCACAGACGCACAGACTACACAAACTCTACACACACAGAGACACACATATGCACAGAGCTCAATCCAAACCCCCCTACAGACATACCGCATAGGACATCCCACACTCCACCATAGGCATGTACAGAAACACAAATGCACACCACGAAACCCTTGAACCAACAAACACACACACACACTCACGCAAAAGTGACTTGAAGGCCACGAAAGGTGTATGTTACACGTGTGTGGATGTGCATGTGTGTGTTTCCATTCTCATTTCTGGCCATGTTGGTCGGAAGCTGTCCGTGAGAGTGTTTGATAATGTAAAGGTGTTTTGCATAAGGGTGTCATCCATCTCTTCGGCAAAACAGCCAGACTTGAAACTGTAACTAATGAGTGTCAAAATGAAGCTTTTTTTTAATAATTTGTATCCAATTGAAATCCTTTCAATTTGAATAAAAGCACATTGAATTTGCACGAGCTCCAACTTCAAAAACGCTTCATAAAACACAAACTGAGAGAAGGAAACACCAGATGAGGTGGGGTGCGGAGCAGAGCGGGGAGAAGGGAGAGAGGATGAAGATAGAAAGGGATGGGGAGAGAGGAAGGGAGGGAGAGAGATGGAAAGAGAGGGATGAAGAAAGTGAGAGAGTGAGGGAGAAAGCGATGGAGAGACAGAGAGAGAGAGCGAGTCCTGAGGAGTGAGCTCATTGCTGGAGCTGAGAGGGACCCTTTCTCTCTCTCCAACTTCCCCATCTCCCCCAGGTCTTCCCTTCAGCACCAAAATAGGGTCCAACACACACACAGACACACACACACCACACACACACTCGCATGCATGCATTTGTACACACACATGTGCTCTCAAGTCACACACATGTATTTACTCACAAGCACGTGCGTACACACACTTTCACTTACATGGAAACAAGTAAGCATACACTTGCGCATGTGCGCACTCACACACAGATACACACACAGGCACACATACCCCCACACACACACACACATACACACTCCGTAAATAAGCATAAATCAAAGGAGAAAAGCCCAGCACTGCGCCATTTCAAACACAAGGAAGGAGCGCTGCATTTGTGCGTAACACCATGCAGCCAACAGCTGCCTGACATACCAGACCTGCTGCAGAGAGAGACACAGCGATAGAGGGAGGAGGAGGAGGAAAGGGGGAGAGAGAGAGAGAGAGAGAGAGAGGGACGAAGAGAGAATGGGTAATAGAGAGGGAGAGGACAAAAGAGAAAAGATCCAAGATACGCAGGGAGAAAAAGAGCAAAGTAAAGATCTGCCACATAGCCACTGCTCCTGAGAGACACAGACAAGACAGACAGCCAGACAGACAGACAGACAGACAGACAGACAGACAAGGGAAAGCTGTTACACTGAGCCAGTGCATAAAGCATTAGACAGCCCAGGCTCTGCGGGGTGCCCTGTTCAGACTGAGGGTGACATCCAGGGTCACCATAAGCCCACCTCTCTCTCTCTCTTTTTTTTTTTTTCCCTCTCTCTCTCAGTTCTCTTTCTGATGTCAGAGCGTGGGGATAATTCAATCCAGTTCATTTACCCAAACACTCTGTGTGCCTAGATACCTCCACCCACCCCTTCACTATAATTCTTCCTTAGACAGCCGTATGCAAATCCCCATTCCTGCCCACCGCAGCAAAAGCCACTTCCAGTCACTTCTGTCCGCTGTCCCTCACCGCCCTCTCTCAGCATTCTCCACTCTGTATTCCCTTTCCCTTCTTTCCAACTATACCTTCTTTCTCTTTATCTGTTATCCATCTCTCTCTCTCTCTCTCTCTATCTCTCTTGAACCTCATCCTTTTGCCTGTTCCACTGTCCATCGCTGGTTACTTTGTTTCGGTTGCGTTTCGCCGTTTGTAACACTTTTGTTCAGCTTCCACGTCTCTGTTCATGTCCGTTTCTTTCCGTTCTCTCTTCAATCTATTCTATTCTTTCCTCAATGTGATGATCCTCCCATCTATTTTTATTTATTCTCTGGGCTGTTCTTCTCTTCTCCTGTTTTTAAGTCCACCACCGGCTCATGGATGATCTCCCCTTCCACTTAATACACAGGTGGTGGGCGCCTCCCCCTCTTCCTTCACTCTCTTTTCTCCCTGCTGCTTATGTCAGCACTTCTCCTCTCAGCTCTCTCTCTCTCTCTCTCCTCTCTCTCTCTCTCTCTCTCTCTGAGCGGATGCGGAAGTGAGTGGGCGTGGCGTTTGGCGAGTGTGAGAGCGTGTGCACGTAGCCGTTTGGCTTGAGTGTGTTCTCTCTCTACCTTTTCTATCTTTCTGTATTTGTGGTTTCTTTTTTATGATTTAGTTTTTCTCTTTGTTTGAGTTATTTTTTGTTAAAGTAGTCTCCCTTTTGGGAGTGAGCACCCAGCGTGCTGCTGGGTGTATTTTGGTTTGTTTGGTCTAATGGCGACTGTCAAATGTACCTCCTTTCATAACAGACGAGTTTTTGGAACGAGAATTAGCAAGACATGGAAAACTTGTTTCCTCAATTAAGAAAATTCCTCTTGGATGTAAATCCCCGCTTCTAAAGCATGTCGTGTCATTCAGGAGGCACGTTTACATGATTTTGAATGGTCACTCTGGCGAACTGAATGTTAAGTTCAAATTCCAAGTAGATAATTTTCAATATATGATTTTTGCTTCTACTGATAACATGAAGTGTTTCTTCTGCGGGAAAGAAGGCCACGGTATTAGATCGTGTCCTGAGAAAAATACACCTGCTAAAGATGCGTAGGCTGATAAAGAAGGCGAAAGTGCTAACGGCGGTCAAAGTGGAACAACTGGAGATGCGCCGGTTAATGGAGAAGAAGACTGTGTTGATGGTGAACACGGTGGATTAATGGGAGATGCACCGACTAACAGAGACAACGGCAAGCATGATCATAGTGGGAGTGCAGAGGAGCATAATGGAGAGACTAGGCCGTCTTCTGGTCCGGAGGTTGCCGTAACCGACAACATACCGGTAGGTGCAGAAAGTGAAGCTAACTTTGATGCTACGGTAGAAAATGGTGAAAGTATGCCTACTGTGGAA
>NW_024880855.1:0-7965 GCF_900700415.2 Clupea harengus
ATTATCAGTAAAGCCCATGTAACATTTTAATCCAAGAACAATTGCTTTCTTTCTATCTTTTTCCTGAGGCAATGGTACGTTTATACATTACTATACGGGTGAAGGACACCTGCAAGCATATGCAATGATTCCTTTCCATTAAACTTATATCAGTCAATATGTTAATGTACATATGCCAGTATTCATAAAGCATTAAGTCCAGAAGTTTTCCCGTCTTCACATTCTGCTCCTCCCTCTTTCATGTCTTGTAGGGCCACACTCTCCTTTTCAATCTGTTTCTGTATGTGCGGCTTTTTTGACCTACATCAAAGTGTAGAGAAAAGGATCTGTTTACTCTGCTTATTTTTATGGAGTTATATGTAGTCTATTTATACTATTCATTTATGATGTACAGAGATACGTTAGCTATGTCCTCAAGTAGTTATCAATATGTTTGATATTAAGTCTACATCAATTTGGTCCATTACCAAGGCCGTAGATTACGAGATTAAAGTGGTCATCTCGTGGAAATACAGTAATTTGAAATTACCATTTTTCTTCTACGTCGTCTACAGTTTCAGGTAGAGGAACATTGAGTGTCTCAGGTAGGAAGAGGGCAAAAACTCCAGCAATCACGGCAGCCCCTCCATAGACGATGCTGGGCAGGGCAGGCAGCACCTCATCCAGAATCAGAACAGCGGGGGCCGCCATGGAACCTATCCTGGACATGGTGGAGGTGAACCCCATGCCTGTCTGTCTGTAAGAATAGATTACAACCTACACTTAAAACCCCACTGTTCTCAGATGCTCTTTGTTAACTAATCAAATGCACTCTATTTGTATTTATTTCCTTTTTAAACTTCATTATTTTTTCTATGTTCTTTTATCTGCTCATTTGTAAAGCACTTTGAATAACCAATGTGTATGAATTGTGCTGCATAAATAAACTTGCCTTGCCAATGAGAATAAGAGAAAACACTGTGACATTCTGTGCTCCTAAACTGATTGTGTTGATTGACTGGAATGTCAATGGCTTGGTCTGAGCCACTTTGTTTGTTTCCCATTTACAGAGCAAGGACTGTGTATGGACACCTGAGTTGTTTTGGACGCATACACAGAACACACAGCTAGAGGCAGTGGTGTAGTCCAGGGTATACGCAGGTATACGCAGGTATACTGTGACGGGGCACCTGCGTGACCCGCCACTGCAGCCTGTAGGCTGCTGCCTTTACTGGACTGGGGGCTGGTGTTTTGTGTGTGTTTTGCGTGTTTGGTGTTTGTGTCAGTGTACAGTGTATATGTACGTTATCCAACCCACTCGGTTTAAAATAATCACCCAAATTCAATGTCTTGTCATAAATGTTCCGTTTATTTAGTTTACCAAAACACATCGTGATATCACTTTGCATTGTCTGTCTTACCGTTGTTAGTGTCGTCTTCCGTCTGTTTGTTTGGTTGCGTGAATGGCGCAACCAAGCACGATTTTAAAACTAACTCCGATGTATTTCCGATTGTTTGGCTGAGATATTACGTGTCGGTTATGCAGGGCCGGCTCTAGCCCTTTGGTTGCCCTAGGCGAGATTGAGTTTTGCTGCGCCCCCCCCCCCCCCCCCCCCCATTAAGTTAACTCCATAAACTGTGCAAAACACTCTTAAGCACCTGTAAGGACATTTAAGCAAATTATGACCCTCTATACCCTAACTATACCCTCTACAAACAAAAGTGCTTTTATGGATACTGTACATACCACTACAAAATATCTCAAATACCTCACTACAATTCTTCCAGTCATTTAGGCCACTCCTAATGAGGTGGTCATTTTTCTGTGAAAAGAGCTTGCAGCAGAAGCAATACAGAGTATTGTTTTTCCTTGAATATACAAGCCAGCTTCTCTTGATTTTCTCCCCATTTACTAATTTCCTGTAGAAGTGGTTGTGGTGGCAGCTTCTCCCATCATCTCTTTTTGGAAATGTAAAGTCTGGACTGGTCTGGTATGGTCCTCTGCAAACTAACTCTGTCCTTACCGGATCACAGAGGGCTGGCCAGTCAGCAGGATCTATAGGTTCTCCCTGGATAGCAGGAATTGTGGAGGGTGAGGTGTCTGCAGGCGGCAGTGTAGTTTCACTGGTGCCCTGAGTGCTTGATGTGGTCCTGGATGTCTTCACCTTTACCTGTATTCAAGCATATTGTATAGCCAGCAGAGGTGTAAAAAGTACTGAAATGTTGTACTCAAGTAAAAGTACAATTACTTTGATGAAATTGTACTTAAGTACAAGTAAAATTACCCACTTAAAAATCTACTCAAGTAAAAGTAAAAAGTAGTTCATTTAAAATGTACTTTAAGTAAAAGTTACTTAGTTACTTTCAACAACTTGATCGGGGCTGCTCCTATATAGTGAAAAAAAGGACAAGGGGTCATAAATCCAATACAAAAACTAGTTATTTTTAATTAAAGGAAATCTTTAGAAATATAAGTGAAATGACATTAAACATGTCAAACATTAAACATGTCAACACAACATTTAAGAACTTTTGGGAGGACATGTCAAGACATGAACCACATGACAGCTAAAATAAAAAAGTTAAAATGCCGCTGCCCCACTGTATATTTAAACTTTGGTTACTTTACTTGTGTCCACCTTTAGAGCATTAGTCTACAAACTTCTTGTTGAGTTTGAGCAGCAGTTGATTTTCAAGGTGAGTAGAGTTCATCCGGGCTCGCTTTGCAGTGAACAGCAATCCAGCACAGCTGAAGAGTCACTCGCAGGCGGCCGTGGCAGGTAGGCCAGTATTGAGTTCAGCAGATCCATATTGTCTGAGATACAGGCTAGGTACCCTTCTAACTTCCCTTCACCTTCTGGACTTCATTGAGGAAAATAAATCATCTTCATCTGATGAATGTGGTCTAACTTGCTTCAGCCTCTACCATCCGGTCAAGGTGTTGTCTAACATAGACTAGACCTGTAGAATGACAAACAACATTTCTGACAATAAAGTATTGAGCTGCCATCAAGAGTGCATCATAACACAGAAATAGCTATAAATAGCCACTTGAGATGACAGACCTACAGTATACAGAATGATAACATTATTTTCTATTTCTACATGTGTCACAATTCATAATCCTGAATTCTTGCTAACCAAGACCCCTGAGCATGAACATGAAAGACGTGCACGTTGCAAAGCCACCACTTATTGTTATCAATATCTGACTAAACATCGTGATAAATTCAAGATAACGACATACACATTGACATTGACCAACTGTCTGACAACGATGGTGTGCGCATTCACATCGTTCCTGTTTCAGGGCATGGGAGGCAGCCAAATGATTAGCCTAATATCAGTTTATGTGGTGTATTTCATTGGTGATGACCGATCTGCAGTTTTTAACACAATATGAGAGACTGCACATAATAATGCTATGACCTGAAACGAATTGAAGACAGGAATGGAATTATTATTACCGGTAGTCTATTGGATGACGGCTGTTAACAGAAGGATGGACACAAGGGGTGTACACGAGTGTATAGCTAGCCTAGCTAGCTAGCTAGTTGAAGTTAGCATACTCAGGGCGGTTGCAAGTGCTAGCCAAAATGAGGCTACTAGTGCCATGACGCATATTTTGCGTATTGTAGCAAAGCTAACTAAACAACAAGAACGATGTCTGAACTACTAATGGAAAGGGACAAATACTGTACTCACCAACACATGCTTGCGCAGATTTGAAGATTCATTTTTATAAGCAGAAAGTTCTGTCTGGCAGGGCAGGCACAGCTTACACAGCATTATATAGCTGTCGCCTCTTTTAGGTTGGAAGGCAAACTGCTTGCTGAGATGTGGACACAGGGTTTCTTCATCTTCTTTAATTTTAACTCGCGGAAAGTTCGGTGCTTCAGCTTGTTGCTCGTCCGCACTATCATCTTCCTCCATCTGGTGACTCGGCACCGGTGGCTTGCATCGACTCTATCACCCTCTCTCTGCAGCATGCACCACTGGTGAGAATTGTCGTGCGCGATTCCCGCTTTTCGGTTTCCTTTCTTGAACTATGTTTTTTTTTTTTACTCAGTAACGGATGTAATTTCCAATGTAGCGAAGTACAATACTTCAGTCAAAATCTACTTAAGTAAAAGTAAAATTACCGATTTCAAAAACTACTTAAAAAGTACAAAGTACACAAAAAAATTACTCAATTACAGTAACGTGAGTAAATGTAATTCGTTACTTTACACCTCTGCACAGAGCAAGCACACAGACAGAAAAACACATGAATCAAATTACTCCAAAACAAGACTATAATGCCTGTGAGTCAAGTTTATTCACACACATATTCACGCTACTTTGAATACAAATATATATATATATTTTGCCGCGAAGTACGAATGTATTGAGCTTTCTGCACACCAGGGTCATCTGGATCTTCTGGAGAAACGCCACTGTCCTCTGTACCAGTCCACACTTGCTGTCATGTTTTCATACATAGATATCATCCTATAAACATCCCAACACACCGCCTCTTGTCTTGCTCTCACAGCGGTGGCGGTGTTGAATTTTGCCATGATTATGGTCTTGTATTCTTCATAAGCGTCCATGTTCATCTCCTGCTCGCCAGCGGAGAAAAAAGAGCCCTTTTCTTTGAGTTTAGAACCATTATACCGTTAGAAAATCATTGTTTTGGTGATCAACCTTTCCTAACTTTAGAAGTAGGACGTGCACGCGCAATTGCCCCGATAAGTTTACCCTGGTTGAAATTAACCACATGATTAGGATGCGGATCAGCCGTTGACGAACCGATATTTGCTGTTCTCAATCAGCTCGTTAATGTTAACGGGCTAAAAGGACAATTGATTAACTTAGCTTCAGCCCTTACGACGAACGGGGCGCAGGCTGCCTCGCTAAACGATGCACACCTGTAACTCACGTGACCCTGATTATTATTGAAACTGCGTTAATGTTTCCGTGAAGTTATCCCTTCCCTTGTTGTTTATTGATTGTTAAACACAGGGGTGCAAACTCATCAGGGATGAAAAAGGTGACAACGATGCGAACCCCCTAGGAGGGTCCAGGGCATGCTCCCCGGGGGAATATATTTTATATATAAGAACATTTTGCACATTTTAAAGTTCAATGCATCAATCTGGTGCACTTTGACAACAAAATGATGAGGCTAGATCTATGAATAACTTTGTTGTAAACAATTTTGTGCTCTGGTAACAGTTTCATCATAAACATTCCTGTGTTGAATGTTGCACGGGCACAGGCCAACCCAACCACCCACCCCAATACCCTCCCGACCACCCACTCCAGTCTACTTCACCAAAGCACATTACGTCACAGATCTCCATCAGGTATTAAGCAAAAAAAAGGGCCAACTATAGAAACAGAAAATCAACAGAGGCTGCATCAGGCATGGCCTAGCTTCTCTGTGTTCTTGAAAAACTGTGAGAGTGGGAACACATATTCTTTTCCCTTTACAATACTCTTTGAGTCTAGCTTGTCAGGACAAGGCCCATTTGCACCTGACTCCTAGTTGAGCCACAGTAATGGCATCCTCCTCCTAAAATTCTCTCATTCTGAAACCAAACTGAAATAGGAGAGTGGTAAGTTTGTTCAGTTGCAGTGAAGCGCCCGGCAGTAGAAAACGGGTCATACACATACCTCATGAAAAGTAAAAGTCATCATGAAAAGTAAAAAACAAATAATGATAAAATAAATATTATTATGTATCTACTGATCTTTGCTTTAAATACATTTTTTTGTATGATTCCGATCATTTTTATAATCAAAATCGCTGAATTTGACCATGTCCTGTTCAAACAGAGAGGCGACTCGCGAGGTGAGGCAGTGACGAGCTGCGCCTCATCTCAGATTGTGTAATCCCTCACATACTGGGTTGAGCGCATGACTTTTGCTTTCTCATTGTTTGTCATTGTAACTGCCAGAGAGTTTTTGTGTTTATTATTTTTGATTAACACATTTTCTTGATTATTTTATTTTAAGCATACTGTTGAGGTAATGTACATTTGCCATTATTACTGTCATTATGTAATTGCTGAATGCAAGTGTAGGAATTGGAATGTGTTGCACTGGGGAATTGAATTGGTGGCACACACTTGACCAAGCAGGTGGCAGCCACGGCAGTCCTGTGTAGCATGCTCATACAACATCAGCATCATTAGTGCTCATTGATAGTTAAGAAGTTAAAGTTTAAGGTTAAAAGAAAGCTAAGAAAAGGACAACAAGTTTCACCTACTCCCTTTGGTTGTGCGGCCAATGAGGTATGTGTATATGTCATTTCAATTTATATTACGTTTAGCTATATGTTTCATTGTGTAGTGTGTAAATTCATAAGTTTTATGTCTTTTTAGTTCTCACGGCAAAGCAAGACCTTATGTATGTTGTACATACAATAAATTGCCTGTCAAAAGAATTCGCAAGTTGTCATTGAACCGGGGGGAGCTATAGTGAGAACTCAACGCAAGGATTGAGTGAAGTTGCAAGGAAACTCTGCGGGAGCGAGTCTTCGGAACCTGAGAAGAAGCGTGAGTGAGGGGGAATCGTGCTAACGTGCTAGACGGTGAGGATTCGCCTGTTAGCAGTGCCAGAAGAGAACGACACCTTCTCCTCGCCTGTGAAGTTCAGCATGTTCAACCTGTTCGTCGCTACTGGTGAGAAAGAACATCGTCCTTGAAGTAGATGACCCAACGTCAACATCACTTTCAGGAACACTTTGACCGTCTCGTTGGAAAATTGATGACTCACCTAGCTACTTAGCATGAAGCTGGAGTAGCCCAACTAGCAGCGATTCATCTCGTTTGGGAGAAGACCACTTTCCATGGTTTAAGCAAGCACCCTTCAAGTTGGATCATCATTTCATCTATCAGATAAGACTGTGCATGTACCTTTTAACATAGGCTAAGAAGTAAATGATAAACGAAGTGTATTAGCATTGCTGAGTTAAAGCCAAATAAGTGGACTTAGCCACAACTGCTAGACAATACATTTTAAAGTTCGTTTGCATTGCTAGGTTTAAGTCAACAAGTGAATTAGCCTATCAATTGCTATTTAAGTGATACTTTAACGTGTGAAGTTTGTCATTTGCATAAGTATTGAGGTTTTGCATAGGTCTTATTCTATTCTGTGAATTGATGTTCAACTCTGATTTAAGTTAAAGTAAATGGTTAAGTCATTGCCACTATAGGCATCTAAGTTTATTAAGAAAGCAAATCACTTTACATTGTCATATGGTTTATTAATGTAGCTTGTAATGTCAAGTGTAATTTATTGAAAGTGAAGTCTAATTTACAAAGTTTTCATTTAAACTTATGTTGAATTCTGAGTTCATTAGTGTTAAATCTATAGATTCAAATATTGTACATAAGAGTGTGAAGGAAGACACTTGTAATTGCAACAAACAGTTTATTTAAAATAGTTTTTTTTTTCATTTAAACAAAGTCAGATAAAACACAGAATATTAAAATGGAAGAACAGCATTCAGCTTGTAATGTAGAAAGTGCAGGTCAGCAGATAGAAACCCAGGTAGGTGTTGAGACACAAGTAGCACCTGCTGATGACAAATCAGACACTGGTGATACACAACAAGAACCAAGAAAAAGTGAAAGAACCCGGAAACTTACCGATAAGGGTAAAGAGCTCCAAGAAGAGAAAGTTAAGAAACTTAAAAAACAATTCATATCTTTCTATGAAAAGTGGAAGTCTCAAGCTAAAACTGCAAAAGAGTCATTGACAGCAGATCTACCTAATGATATTTTACAAGAGCTCATAGATGGAATTACAAATTCATCCTCTGACCTTAGACGTATCTATGAAGAATTACGTCAACACATTACCCCTGATAATGACACTCGTCGAAGAACAGACACGTGCGAGTCAGTCATAAATACAATTGTGGAGTCATTAATAAATCGCATACAAGTTATGGATGAGGGTCAACACCGACAGCCTGAGGAATGGCCCCTATCTAAT
>NW_024880857.1:0-7826 GCF_900700415.2 Clupea harengus
CGTTCAAAGTTGCAAACACATAACTTTTTTGCTACGTCTCAGAGTGGTAGTCCTCTCTCTTGAATTGAGCTACTCACTGTCAACTTCGAAGTCGTCATTTATAGAAACAAAAAAGAAAAAAAAGTAAACAAAGCAACAAAGTTGACACCTGTTTGTACTCTACTGCAGTACCTACCTGTACATATGTGAAATTTGATATGGATTTAATGTGGATGTGTACATATGTATAATGTTTTTTTTGTTTTGTTTTTGTGAAATGCTGCTGAAAAACACTACATCCGTGTAGTGAGTTTTGATCAAGGCGGCCAGTTTTATGATACTGTATGTATTGTACAGCTATTGGAAGTTAACTTTTTTTTTTCTAGTGATCATTTGTTAAATTTTATTGTTGTGGCCGGGAAAATATTAATAAAAAAAGGTTTTAATGTTCATCTTTACAGACTGTACTAAATTAATTGTTGTTTCTAACCAGAGCGCACTCACTCTCAAAAAAGATTTAGAGCTTTGAAGTGGATGTCCCAGTACTAAAATAAAATAAGGCAAATGGACATTGTAGAGATTAGAGGTACAAATTCAAAGCATAAATCATTCAAACGTAAGGGTGCCCATTCCACTTGGGTTTCTGTCCTAGGCTTGTTCTGAAAGTACACATTATCAATTATTCATGTGAGTAGCATTTTTAGCTGTCACCGTTCAAGGCTGGCGGTAAAGTCTCTACAGTTAAAGTACTGCGTCAACTGCCTTTGAACTTCAACCTTTCGGTGTGCAAGCTTTGCCTCAGTTGACTCCTGCCAAGAATAAAGAGTGACCTAACAGCCTGTCCACATCGGCAGAGGCCCTGCCAGCACATACTGTAAATTGTTCCCGCCTGCTTGGGGTGAGGATGGGGGTGCTGGTTTGTTACGGGTGGGTGGGTGGGTGGGGAGGGGACATGTAAAAACAATGCACAATGCCCCCCCGAACGCACTGTGACTGACCTAACACGTATAGCCTGCCAGGCATCTGATCTAATGCCAGCATAGCTCACAGCGCTGTTCTCGAACCGCTAAGATCCGCCAATCCTCCCTCGGTCCAGGTTGACACCACCTCAGCGGCTGCCTCTGACGTAGGGCTACTGTAATTCCTCTCGCTCAGGAGGCTTTGACGGATGAGCGAAGAATGGAAGGTTGCTGGTGCACAGCCGTTAGGGGAGATTTGTTGACCGTCGGAGGACTCTCTCAGAGCTAAACTACCTGTGGTGGATGTTTTGTGATGGTGTGTGGTCGGCTCTGCCCTGTCTGCTCCCACGCTGGTTTCACAGGTTGGTTGCAGAGTGAGGCCTGGGATCAATTTGTGTTCTGGAGCGACGCCAGGGATTTAACTGTTGACTTCTCAACATACACACACGCTGTAGTCCAAGAACACTCTCTCCTTCTGCGTGTCTGAATCCCCTATCAGTAAATGAGAGAACGGTTTCTTTGTGTGAAATCAGATTCAAACCATGATACAATGCTTGATAGGTTTATTTCCAGGGTGCTCTTACTTAGGGAGCGGACTACGGGACACATTGTCCACATCATGTGTGGCCTTAAAGGGCAGCTACATGTTTGCTTGCTTCTCGGCTCCATACCGTCAAATCCAGTTAGCCCCTCGTGCCTGTGAAGTCATGCGTGCCTGCTTGCTTGCTTGCTTGCTTGCTTGCGTGCGTGTGTGTGATTGAGGGTGGGTGTTAGCGGTGGGGGTCGTGCTTCTCGCTGGGGGCTATGGAGCACAGCATACTTCCTCTGGGATAAACTGTAGCTCACGTACACTAATGTCTCTCCCTGTTACATCAAAGCTAAGACCAACGCATTGCTCTGCTTGCTCTATAGCAGAGTACAACCGTAATGGAAAAAAGGGCCCACAGCCATGTGCTTGCGGTTGGATATGTAATTGCTGTTGTTGTTGGCTGACAAAAGCAGAACCAGACTTCACAATCATTCCACAATGAAAGGTCCACAGTCATAGGCACAAGAACGATGACTACACCACAGGGTACCTATAGTTATAGTTAGTGTATAGCGTAGTTATAGTTTACCTATAAGTTATTGTAGCATAGTAAATTAACAGTGTAGCTACTAATTCAGATATTGTAATATTACCATTACAAATTTTAGCAGCCCTTCCCCACTACTACACTACCCAAGTTTCCCGTGTCCAATTTTGTATGGGTACCCACCTACTGTCTGATTTCTCATGCCCTTGTAGTAAACCCAGACTGTGATGCAAATCTAGCCCTCAGACAGACAAAATGGTTAGAGGAACTCCCACACATTGACTATAAACAGTCAGACCACCTATTGACTGCTAGCGTCTGCTAATTCCTAGATCCGAGCTGGCTGCTTATTCACATCCTGGGGCAGGAGGGCACTGAGTGGGCCCTTATGGTGGTGGCGTAACCACGGCAGCAGGCGTGCAAATGAGAGCAACCAAAGCGAGGCAAGACCTTAAGTGCCCGAGATGGAGGCATCCGCCCCTCCTCCTGGCTTGTGTTTTTACAGAGAGTCAACTTGAGAGGTGCAAATAAAATACAATCTCCCCTCGGCCTACGCTGCCAGCGAGCCAGAGGGGCCTGTTTACTACCCCGAGAAGGTCTCCGCAGGTCGTCGGACCCGCTCTCATGCGAGGTTGTCGCACAAGGCAGTGTTGTGCTCAAGCATCGGATTCCCAGGACCCCATGTCGCCCAACCACGGCATTTCCATCTTAGCTTTTTGAGCTAGACCAGGGATATTTATAAGAGCTTGAGCAAGGCATCTGCTAATGATGTCAGAGGAAATGCGAAATGCGTCTTCCATGACTGATAAAATATGCAGCGTGGCGGAGTATGTGGGGAGTGATGAGACGAGGTGCCTGTGCAATGCTGTGAACACACCATCGAGTCAAGAAGGCAGAGATGACGAGGTGCCTGTGCAATGCTGTGAACACACCATCGAGTCAAGAAGGCAGAGATGCCAGAGGAGGCCGAGGTGTGGAAGGGATTTTCGAACGGAAGTGACACGATATTCATCTCTTGTTTTGTGATCAAATACTTACACACGAACAGATTTCATGTTCATTTCACTTTAATCCAGTGAAAATACATGACATATTGTTGCATTAAGCTAGTACTTAGTGTGCTCTTTGGGCACATGTTTGTGTACATAGCTCTGCTTCAAAGACTTACATTAACATGTTCAAATAATGGATGACTTCGCCACAGCAGACAAACACGCCTGTACTCAATGTACTATTTTCAGTTTGAACACGTTTCTTTGACCGCAGTGGCCATGCTGGGTGGGGTAGCAGACAGATAACAGACCTGAAGTGACTCCCTGGAGGTCGGAGATCTAAAGGGACCGTATTCCCTACAGAGACACCCAGACGTGACCATGTCACCAAGGGTTGCCAAGTCTTGAACACACTTTCAGTAGCTTGTATGAGAACATTACAGCGATTCCTCCTTTTTTTTGTAGCGGTAGCTTTAACTGGGGTCACGGTATAACATGCTATACTCTTCGGAGCTGTAGGGGATCCTCAAATGAACCGGGCCCGGGCAATGAACTGTTTGTTATTAGGAACGCATCACTTATGTGATATTCACCCAGGTGGGCCCATTCAAGCTCTCCTATACTTTCACTCCTCATTTGCTCTTGGGTGAATGTTACATGTTGTGATGTTACGAGGTGTTCTGCCTAATAAAACGTAATCTAGCAAACCCTCATCCGATGAACCCTGCATCCCATCATGCAATTCTGCCTGCAGTGAATATGTGATGGACATCATAGAAAAAGGTAAATGTAACTGGTCTCCTAGTGTGGGTCTACATGCTCACAGTGACATATCTCTGTTGCACAATACCAGTTTATTTGGCAGAGCTGATCGTGTCTGGCTTCAGTTTGCTCTCACTGGTAGGTGGATGTGGGCCAGAGTAATGAGTTTGTGCCAACGGTTTCAGAGCTTCAGCTATCAGGTGTGATTAAAAGAAGTCTCCAGGCTTCATATTGGAAACAAATGGTTTGACTTCATCCTGTCATTGACCTATAAGATTGATGACTATCAAAGGAGGATATTTTTTTATGGAAATACACCATATCCTAATATTCATGTGCAACATATATGCCCTGTCCTGACAGAATGCAAACAAATGCATACAATAACCCAAAAACAAAGAATCAAGATATATTGTATGTTCAAGAACATTAGAAAACCTTACATCACCTTTCCACCAGATTGACTATGGCAAGTCTGAAAAGACCTAGGTTTTCGACAACGAAAACCTTTAAGGAATTTTAGGCCAAGAAATGAATTTGCTTACAGGACCTACTTAGATAGTGTAGGTTTCTAAACACTAAATTCTGTATAAGGCTGTCTGCAATACAATCCAAGGCATTTTTGGTCTGAGAAAAAATTATGGTATGATGAACTGATGGTAAGCAAATTGATTTTCAGGCTCTTCAGTTTAAACAGACACAGTTTTACGTAAGCGATGGTATAGGTCGATTTGTTTAATGGCAAAACACTTGTGGGAATAGAGGGCTTTTGAAGTATTGACCCGCCGGACATGGACTCTAGGCAATTATCAACATGACCAAAATAAATTCAGAAATGTTTTTGAAGTACTAACAAAGTCGGAAGTATTCTGTGTGGGATAGAGTGTGGCAAATACAATGAACTGTTTGTTATTAGGAACGCATCACTTATGGACAAGGATAAGGGTTCCTGGAATCAATGCCAACGTTGGACTTCACATTTCTGGGAATGAATGTCAGCTTATGCAGAATGTTGCCTGTTTGCCTTCTCTTGTAAGGTTAGGCAATGTCATGTTGTAGAAAGTGGACTTGTGGGAAATAACTCATGAATTGTAAAACCAGCATTGACACCAGTTTTGGTAGGCAAATTTTTTGTCATTTTTACAAATCCAGCCTGTTAGCCTACAAATTTACGCCCGTACTGATTCAGTTTGTTCAGTTTGATTGTGATGTTATCGCAGCCTTCTAAATATTTTGTCACTAACTTGATCCCATACCAAGGTCCCATATTTCCTTCTTCAATATTCTGTTAACACATATTAACCCTCCCATTGTTTTCAGGGCAAATTTAATCCATTTCAAGTTAAAATATTTCATAAATGTTATTCAATTTAGGCTTCAAAACAGCTATATAAACACATCAATAGCCCATGTCATATTAATACAGAGATGGAACAGCAGGCTTCCATTATCTGCTATATAGAGCTGGGGAACATGGGACCCTGGGAACACAGGACCCTGAGAACACAGGACCCTGGGAACATAGGACCCTGGGAACACAGGACCCTGGGAACATAGGACCCTGGGAACATAGGACCCTGGAACACAGGACCCTGAGAACACAGGACCCTGGGAACACAGGACCCTGAGAACACAGGACTCTGGGAACATAGGACCCTTGGAGAGCACATATGTAGAACTAGGAAACATAGGCCCTTCGGAATATAGGACCCTGGGAGAGCTCATAAATGGAACTGGGGAACATGTGACCATTTGACCATTTATAAATCTGGGGAACATAGGACCTTGGGAATATAGGAATGGCCTGGTTGAAATGCATCTCTATAGAGCTCACAGACACACTAGCCTAAGTCACTTTTTTTTAAAAACAGTCTCACATAAATACCAACTCTTCAAGAGCCCAGTTTAGACTTCAGCAGGGTATTAGGTGGTATTTCGCGAAACTGGTAGGCTAACCAGTCTTGCTTTAACCACTGGAATATGTTTAAATGTGGAACGTGTTTAGTGTAGCATTTGTCCATCCACAGGAGAATGTAGTGGAAACACAGAGCTCTGGGCTCTTCCTAGGAGGTAGTTAATAGTGCCAGATGCTGTAGTCATAAACAGAAAGACATTGGACTGTAGGGTCACTCTTACAGGCCAATTCTAGTGCTTAGCTATATTTGACTTTTAATCCCTACAAGTCCGATAGCAGATTGCAGGGTTTCCTCTTGTCAGTGCCAGCACAGCAAACACACATACACAAGCGCACACACACACTCTGTGTTTGTATGTGCGTGTGTGTGTGTGTGTGTGAATATGAGAGAGAACATAGCAGACAGATGCATAGGCGTTTGCAGCTATCTCTGCTTGCACGTGCTCGCTGAATGACTATGGGAAGAACGCCCTCGGCTCAGGCCCAACCCCCTGTAGACAAACACAGCTGATGATGTAATGTGGTGAGAATGCAGAGGAATGCAAACCCTCAGTGAAAGTGTATCGCAGAAACCACAGACCAGAGCACAGGGAGTCAAACAAAGGTGTTTCCCTCTCTCCATGTCACTTCACTAGTGAGCAACTGAACTGGGAACAGTGTTTTTCTACGGCACGGCTGCTGTTCAATACAGTTATAAAACAAGCAGGCAAGTTATTGTGACTCTTTTGAGTCTTATTTGACTCTTATGCGGTGCAGCAATTTGCTGTTTGCATCTAGTTAAAATGTTAAAATGTCGTAAACATACCACACCTTCGCCACCCCAGTTACTTTCTACATGAGGTAATTTTTCATGGCCATGAAGAATGTCTATTTCCAGAGCTACGAATCCACAGGGTTCAAATAAGCAGGCTGGTAAGCATAGTGCACTGTGGGGAGCCCAGTTCTTTCTGGAAATTTTAGGATTTTTATTATTTTTATGAGGAACATCTAGGCATGGCTATCGCAAGCCGCAGACAACCACACACACACACACACACACACACACACACACACACACACACTGCATCTCATTTGCCCAACCAGCGTGCCAGACCCAGACAGCTTCGCTGGGTTGAATGCCCAGTCGTCGGATTCCGCGATGGAATCACACGTCAGAGCCAGGAGACCCTGGATAATTACACACTTTAGTGGCGCGAGACCATGCGAGATCATGTGAGACCATGTGAGATCCGATAAACTGGAGGGGAGCAGGAGCAGGAGCAGGAGCAGGAGCAGGCTAGCCACCCAGGCTCCCGTCAGAAAGATGGATGGCGGCGCCCACCCACACACGACTGCTTAATGATGTGAAGGGAGGATGGCCTGTTCCTGTTCCTGTTCCTTCTGTCAACTCTGTTTGAGCCACAGTTTGTTATGTCACCTTCATTTTGTATTTTTTATTTCAAGCAAATTCAGAACTAAAGAGGTTGTGTCCAAGTTATATCCCAGCCTCTGTTAATGAATACTGTAAACACACACTTTTAAAGTTAACTAAACTTAACGGTACAAGACACCCTTCAGAGGAGGAAAAAACATGAAAAGACGAAGTATAAGTAACTTCCAGAGTTAACACTTCCAGATTTGCTGACTTGTAACCTGAGCACTAACTTGCTCTCACAAGTGGGCTAATTTTATTTGAATAGTCTCCCAATCATTTCCCCATTCTGAATAATACTTCACACTACATGGTCCTCTCACTAAAGCCAGAGACACACCGAGCCGACATCAAAGAACAAGCGGCGACGAAGGCTGACTGTTTTGTCACCTCACCTCGCTTGCGTCTGGCCAATAAGCCACAGCAGAGACTACAGGCAATGGCCAACTAGCACGTACGATCTGCATTATTGATGTAAAGCTGTGTTCCAGTGCAAAGGCAAGTTACTTCTCTCCTTGGATACACAGGAGTGTGACAGACTTTGAGCATCTGCATTCACAAACGGGAACACCATGAACACTCTAAACTGGTACAGCACTCATTTGTTTTTTGAGGCATTCTTTATCATGAGAACCATGTAAATTATGAGCAAAATATCCATCTGAGGTATATAATACTCTGATGATCTTCATCATACTTGTTAAACAGTCAATCAGAGTGATCTCTCTCACT
>NW_024880859.1:0-7603 GCF_900700415.2 Clupea harengus
ACAATGCACATTCTACATTTGAATTAACAGTTAGAGTTTTATCTAAAATTCTATTTTTATTTGATTTGTCTTATCTATATAGCAGTTTGTATGTATCCATATTTTTGAAGACAGTATTTTGACCTACCTCGTTGTGTGTTTCTGTGTAAGTTATGTGTGGTGTGTGATTTATATGAATTGCTGCTGCGCTGCACGGCAATTTCCCTTGGGGATCAATAAAGTAATCTATCTATCCTATCTATCTATCTATCTATCTATCTAATCCTGAAATCTTATTCAGTTTCCTGTCTGAGCGATGTTTTCATGACTACCAACCCTTTCACTCTTTTGGTTTATGAGTCTTGAGACCCAGCTTGAAACTGACACTGACACAAAGCATGACACTGTGTGTGCCATGATATTTCTGCTGTGACAGCCTCAGCAGTGGCACACACAGTGACAAGTGGGTGAGGACAGCGCGTCCAAATGACGACAGAGAAAGATGCCTACACAAACCAGAACTGACCAGATTGTGAGCAAATCTCATGGAAGATGAGGTGCTAAGGGAGAATGTATGAGACAGAGTCTTGAAATAAATAATTTTGTCCTAAGGAAAAAAACGACATCTTATTTGTCGACGAACGCTCACGGAAGTATCAGTGAAAGGCTAAATTAACCTCAAAAGAGTGAACGGCCTGGCTCCCAGTCTCTGAAATATTCAATAGCTTCATCGATCTGATGTACACATTAACTACTGTAATTTGTAAAAAAAAAAAAAACTACAATATTTAGTTTTGTGATGCAAAATCTGTAAACAAAGGCTGTGTTGCAGGATCGCCCTGCCGAGTCAGACTACTGCACTACTGCTTGACCTCACTTTTCACTATCTCACTCGCTGCCCCTCCCCTTACTCACCTGTAGAGCATGGGTTGGCATTCTGATTGGCTGTTGCTCAGACTGAGGCCGCACTCTCTCAGGTAGAGTTCCAGACGCCGGCGCTCCACCAACCTGTGCGCCGCCTCCAGGATTTGCGAGGCTAGGGCTTCCGACTCGTCCCTCTGGTCCTGCCCACGGGCACGCGCGCCCCCTTTCTGCGCGTTGGCATTGCTGGACGACGCTTTGGGCTTCTTGCTGATGCCGTACAGGTCCTCCACAGTCATCTTGCTCCCCTTCCCACCGCGACCCCCAAACATGCTTGCGATGGATCTGTTTGACTTTGAAGGATATTCACGAGATAATATACACTACTATCAGTTTCTGTCCTGGATCAATAAAGTACCTCCTGGAGAGGAGCCAGTCACAACTTAGGGGGATAGGGTGTCCCTCATTCCTCGTTGCAGTTTCAGTCCAAATACCAAACAAAAACTAAAGCACAAAAAAAAATAAGTAAAAATTGAAAATGTGAGACAATTCCAAAATGGTACCATAAAAATGATTATTTCCCCCAAACAAGAACCGCAGTTTCCTCCCTGGCTCCTTATTGAATTGAATGCCCAGTCTTGCCAAGAGTCTTCTGACTGGACCGAAGTTAGGACATTGCATAGCGTGAGAGACTTACAACAGTCTTATCAGACATTACCACACTCTCATCTGATGGATGGAGAGCCAGAATCTCTCTCTCTCTCTCTCTCTCTCTCTCTCTCTCTCTCTCTCTCTCTCTCACACACACACACACAACACACACACACACACACACACACACACACACACACACACACACACACAGACGGACAGTCACTGACATGAGGGACAGAGGGGGATTTATGTTGAAAAAAAGAAAAACCCTCTAATGGCACAGCTTTCACTGGCCCAGATTAAAGGAAGGCCCGGATGGCACAAAGAGAAGATCAAGAACCAACATGAAGCTTCTACGTGTAACATCTCGCATTCTTAAACTGTCCAGCTACTTAATCAACGAACCCATCTGAACTAAATCATATTTGTGGCCTATGCTGTGGTGTCCACGCAACTATCATGATTATTTGCCATACTGATATAAATCACTAAGTTACTTAGCTAAGCGATAGCTACTTCATCAAGCAGGTATCCAGACCACAGTAGTCTCTTTGGTATATGTGTAGACAGGTAGATCAGTGGTTGTGCTATTGAGTAATGACCTGATACATGCCAATAAAAGTAAATGCTAGCATTGTGGAAGTAGAGTTGAATATGAGATGATGAATCATGTATGTCAAAGTGAGGAAGAATTGACACAGGGGAGGTTTTATATTCCGCACTTTCGAAAGGTTAAAATCAGATTTCCAAGAACTAATCCTTTGACTGCCCTTTCCTTTTGAATCCTTTTTTCTGTCCATCCCTCGAGAGGAAGAAAAGCCTCTTAAAGATCCCTGCAGACTTCTCAGGTCTGACCACTGGTGGAATAGAGTGGAACATCTGTGAGCTTGAGTCACTGAGAGAGGGGGTTGCGGGGAGAGAGGAGAGCACAACTATAATAAAAAAAAAGAACGTGACAGAAAGTGGCGGACAGACGAGGACAATGTTTTATTTTAGGATCCCAGCTGTTTTTTTGACGTAATCCGACTAGAACCATGTGTTGATACCATCGCCCTCTCCACAAATGTGGTGATGCGTGCTCATGAAACCATAAATAAGAAGAGAGTGGACAGAGAGTGGCCCAGAGAGTGGCCCAGAAAACGATTCGGACAGATAAGGTGACTGCGGATGGACAGTATGTGCCGCCTGCTCCGCCAGTGAGACCTGCCTCCTGGACAAACCCTCGACGGTGAAGCCGGAGGGACCTGAAGCCGTCTCTCTGAGTCTGCCTCCACTGCTGCTGCTGCAGCAGGCAGTCAGTGCCTACCAGATTGGGGGGGGGGGGGATATTTTCAAACACAAGTCTGTTTAAGATATCTAATTTTAGTCTTTGGAAAAACATATATTGTATAGTATTCCTTGGGATTTTATTAAATGGTTAAAAAATATGATATAACAAAATAACACATGATGTATAAAATACTATTAGAGTTCAAACAAATGAACTTGATCATTTCTCATGTGTTCTTGGTAAGATTGTACAATTCTATCTCTATTTTAGCCATAATATATTGAATGGCTGCACTACAGGAGTCATTTTAATGAATGAAACCCCTAAGAGACAGAGACATTTGATTGGCTCCAGTAAGCTACTGGATCAGATAACGGGCTGAAAGTGGCAGCGCTGGCAGAAGCCGTCATTGATTTTTTTTTAGTGGAGTTCGATGATGGTTCCTCAAGAATCTATCCAGAGGAGCCGCACTGATGTTTGGGCGGGGTGTGTGTAATTTTAATCTCAGCTGGAAGTGATGGCTTTCCAGCTGACTGGCGGGCGTGTGTGTGTGTGTGTGTGTGTGTGTGTGTGCTTGCAGGCTGTTAAGGTAACCCCTTCTCCGCACCCCTCTGAGCCGACGGTGGCTTTGAGGAGCCGTGATTATCTGGGATTAAGCTGCTGCGCTAAGCATTCTGTTGATTGACCACGCACATGCTGGCAGCTGGCAACGACAGATCACTCCCCCCCCCCTCTATTTTCTTTCACCCCTGGCTCCCTCGTTCTCCATCATTCCCCCTTCCTCTCTTTCTCGCTGCGTCAATCTTACAAATGAGAAATCCCGGGTGTGCAGAGTTCTCCCACATTCTGGCACTTTCTATCTGTGGAAACCATGGTTACTAAGGGTTACTAAGGGGAAGGGGAGAGAAGCTGACAGGGGAGATGCCTGCTCATTAGCTGGTGGCTGCAATAGCCGATTCCCAGTCGCTCCTAATGCAGAAAAAAACATTACACTGTATACTTAACCTCCAAACCGCAAATTAGTTTGAGAATACTTGTATGTTAAAGGATTCATTTCAACAAATAAATGTTGTTTAAATGGTTATATGATTCAGAGGAACCTAGCCGTTTCCTAATTGGGGGGTGCAAGCAAGCATTACTAAACATAAAAAGAAACACTTTTTTAATGGCTCAAAGTTTTCTTAATGAATCGAATGGACAAACCACTTTAGACTGATGGGATAACTCCTGCAGTTAAACAGTAAAAGACATATCAAGGACAAAATATGATTGAAAAAAAATGCCTGCCAGTCTGTTCAAAGCAAAGATACAGCGATGGTCCTCTTATGGAGAGCCTCTCCAGTGCTAAATGGCTAACAAGTGCAGATTAATTAGATGAACAGGCTTTCAGAGCTTCCCCACCACCCATCATTACCAGCCCAGATGGATGGCTCCTGTCAAGGCGCAGGAGGAACGCCAGGGATGACATCACTTATCCCCCATCTCACCTGCCCCAGGAAACAAGCCAGGACACCGTGGGACCAGGAGAAAAAAAAAAGCCCCTCATTGCAATGCGTGACCAGTAGGCTTACTGTTCATTCTGCTTCATCCAGGTGGGCATCAGGTTGAATGCTTGTTATGTGGTAGTGGGGCTGATAGGGGTAGGTACAAGAACTGCTCATGAATTACTATTCACTTGTCATATGTTTCTGTTGAATGCTTTTAGCACATGTAAGTAAGAGATGGGAAAGGGAGAGAGAGAGAGAGAGAGAGAGAGAGAGAGAGAGAGACTTACCCCTTTCATCCCCAATCTGTTGCCCTCAAATAATTATCCAGCATCAGGAAGTGGTGGAATTGCAGGTTTCCAGTAATCTGTTACATAACTCTGCAAAACATGTGTGGCACTTTAATAATCCCTGGCGCTAATGGGGAGGAATGCCACCCGTGAGGCACTCAGACATGAAACGCACAGGTCAACATATGCACATGCACACTCATACACAAACTCACACTCTATCTCTGTCTCGCTGTTATATATGCACACACTCATAGTGTACCTTTGTCTAACACTGACTCACAGACACACACATACACACACCAGCACGCAAGCCCTCTCACACTGCAGTTCTGTTTATGCATGCATGAGGGAAGAGTGTATTTTCCCCCTTGTGTGCTGAGATGAAAACTGAAAACTGCAGGCTGCAATCGGTGTAAAGGACCAACACAAAAAAAACGGCCCCAAAACCTTTCCATCTAATTCTGTTTAAAGCTATGAATCACTCTCCAGGGTACGTGCTTCAAAGTGCCAATATGATAAGACAAATCATCTTAAAATGAACTACAAATCTCAAAAGTCATTCGAGTCTATATTTATGTTCCACCCTACCCAGAGGGGCTTTTTTTGTTTGTTTACCCACAGTTCTTTTGGGCAGGCTTAGGTGAACGAAAGAGATGTCATCCCCTGCTCTTGCCAGCATCTTGAGTCATCCAACGCATGCAACTCCTTCACAAAACACCAGCACGCACAGGATTGACTTTACTTTGCCGTTCAAATCGATCGATAATACGCCATCACCACTGAGGTGTGGAGTTAAGGTTTTTCGCAGGGTGTCCCACATGAATTATACAACACTTTCCAGCATCCAAAGATCGATACAAATGTGCAGAAAACAAGCTACAACTAGCAGATACGTTATTAAAGGTTCTTGGCGAATAAACACGCACTTTGTCTTTTGCCTGGCTCTCCCCTGTGTGGAGCAGCAGCTCTACAAGCCAAGTTGTCAGTTATCGTCCATCACTCGTGAGACACAAAGGTAGATAGTTAATCTTTGACACATGGTAAAAAAAAAAGTTCTCGAACTGTAGTGAGGGCAGAAAGCGACACCACTTCTGAACAGTAGATGTCGACATATCATTTTTTGTCAGACCATTATGTGTTTGAAAGTTGGGGGATCATAACTCTACACACTGGTTTGTATCAGTTGGAATGGCGATGTTTTCTTTTTTCACAGTAGGGTAGCCTACCATGATTTGGTTCCAGATTGGACAGTCCAAGAAGTTAGCAACGGAGTGAGTTAAACATTCTCAGGAGTCGTTCATGGATAATGTTTGGGCCTTGTTTGTTTAATGTCACTTGGTGCCTATGCTATCTAGTGTTAACCGGGTCGCCCTTTGTAGGGTAGGCTATAGCCTACGGTGTCTTTACGGTAAAACTTCCAAAGATAGACTTCCTTGCATGCCAGTTATTTTGTGTATGCAAAGCACATTGAAGGTAGGGGGTGGACTCTAATGGTGGCTAATGTTGGAAGTCAGCAAGAAATGCGAATATCGCTGCTTATAGCAGGCAGAATATAATATCTAGTGCCCCCACTTCCTCTAGGGCACCTCATAAAAGGACTATCTTCAAAGTTCACTGGTGGAGCTTAGCCCTACAGAAAGATAAAAGGGACCGTTGGAGTTCTGCTATCATTAGTGAAGATAAAGGCAAAAAGATGAATGGAGGCCTCTGAACAGTGTGATAACCTCGATCACTGACTGCATCATATCAATGGAAATTAATTTGGTCATTTTCTCTTCCCTCTCTCAGCATTGGCCTTGACCATGGAACTCAGTGGTTCCTCAGGGGGTGTGGCCAAACAGGCGGCCATTACGAAGGAGGGGCTTGAGATGCAGGATCATTCTATCATCTTAACCTAAAATACCTCAGCATTCAACCAAGTCATATTTTTGGTCTATATTGAAGCTTTCAGATAATAACGTATGTTATTTTTTTGTTATGATAAAATTATGACTAAATAAAAGAATGTGTGCTATTCCATGTTGATATCAGGAAAGTTCTGGAAACAATTTAGTCAATTATAAGAAAAAGTGTATTATTTTCGTGTAATTCATATAAGGTTGGATTTGAGAACTTAACATAGCTGCGCTGCAAACAGCACAGCGGTTGTTACCTAGCGACCCCAGTGGCATGAATGGTGATTGGTCCTAATCATTTTTAAGTAATGCAGCCCAGTCATTTCTGGCTTGGCAGATACCCTGATAACTTGCCGTCACTGAGGAACACAAGCCCTTCACCGCAGTATCATGACACATGCTTTTGACACCATCTGTCTCCCGTCAGAGACGGTGTCAAAATTGTAGCGGTTCCACTCTGCACTCTGGTTAATAATTAAGTGATTGCAGCCAAATAGTGAGGGAAAGTCCTTCATCACAGACGAGAGCTTTTCTGTCGATGTAGATCTTACAACTTTCCCTTCGCTACACTGGTTTAAACTTCAGTCCTTAAGAAAGATAAACATCCCACCATATGTGAGACTTGCAAGTTTTAACATGGATTAGACACATTTCTTCCACCATTATTGAGACCACTCACTCTTTCAGATCAGGTGAAACCTAAACCATACTTATCTTCTTCAGACCAGAGTACCTCGAGCTCTTATTTCCACTTTAATTCATATTCAGCTTCAAACTGAAAATGACCTTGGCAAACTGTTTTAGCACTATGGCTTAGACATCACAAGTTACCAGTATGCACATCTTTGTGGCCAAACCCATTAAACAGCAATTTTGAAATAGAAAGCTCTTAAAACATTCATGTTTATTTTATACACAATTTCAAAGTCTGTAACATCTGGCATGGTCAGAAAGCATGTTGCATATTTCCCAAAGTTAATTGGATGATGATGATGATGAAAACAGGGAGAGCACATTATTATTTGTACCAACACAGACAAACTCAGCTGTACCTCCCTCTCCCTGCATTCCTTCCTCTATTAATTCACTCTATTTCTCATGTCAACCCATTTCCCCTTCTCCAGAAGAGATGTACCAAAGACCACTGTCATTATAGATATCATTTTT
>NW_024880861.1:0-7478 GCF_900700415.2 Clupea harengus
TCTCTCTCCCTCTCTCTCTCTCCTGCCTCTCTCTCTCCCTCTCTCTCCTGCCTCTCTCTCTCCCTTTCTCTCTCTCCCTCTCTCTCTCTCTCCTGCCTCTCTCTCTCTCCCTCTCTCCCTCTCTCTCTCTCTCTCTCCCTCTATCCCTCCATCCCAGGTGCGCTGGTGGCGAAGTTCACCCGCCCCGGGAAGCGGTGTGAGGGGTTGGTGTTCAGTCGTCTGGCGTGTGTGTGTGAGCTGGAGGGGGAGGCGTGTGTGGCGTTCCGTGTGTGCAACACCACGGGCCGGGCGCTCCTGGATGTGTGTGTGCGCGCCGTGCTGCTGGAGCGCGACGAACACACACACGCGGTGAGGCAGACGGAGCTGGACTTCAACGCGCTGGGCGCGGGGGGGTCGGGACCCTGCCCCCTCTTCCTGTCACCTTTGACCTTCAGGCACGCCTTGACTCCGACCAGCCGTCTGGGACACGCCCTCCGCTCCTCCGGCAACCAATCACAGTTTGAGCTGATGGTGTTCCTGTCCGCCTCCCAGGACTCCGGCTCCGCCCACCAGAGGAGGACCTCCTACCTGCCCAAGGAGATCCTCCAGGGACGCTGTTTCGCCATGGATACGACCAAGCGCTGCCATGACAACCATTGCTTCCACACACTACCCTGGGCACACACACCATCCAGTGAAGGAGGGGAGGGGGTGGGAGAGTGTGTGTGATCAGAAGTGTGTGTTGTGTGTGAATGAGTGTGTGTGATTGTGAGTGTGTGTTGTGTGTCATTGAGTGTGTTTGATTAGAAGCATGTGTTGTGTGTGAATGAGTGTGTGTGATTGTTAGTGTGTGTTGTGTGTAAATGAGTGTGTGTGTTTGAGTAGAAGCATGTGTTGTGTGTGAATGAGTGTGTGTGATTGTTAGTGTGTGTTGTGTGTAAATGAGTGTGTGTGATTGTGAGTGTGTGTTGTGTGTGAATGAGTGTGTGTGATTGTGAGTGTGTGTTGTGTGTGAATGAGTGTGTGTGATTGTTAGTGTGTGTTGTGTGTGAATGAGTGTGTGTTTGATTAGAAGCATGTGTTGTGTGTGAATGAGTGTGTGTGATTGTGAATGTTTGTTGTGTGTGAATGAGTGTATTTGATTGTGAATGTTTGTTGTGTGTGAATGTTTGTTGTGTGTGAATGAGTGTGTGTGATTGTGAATGTTTGTTGTGTGTGAATGAGTGTGTGTGATTGTGAATGTTTGTTGTGTGTGAATGTTTGTTGTGTGTGAATGAGTGTGTGTGATTGTTAGTGTGTGTTGTGTGTAAATGTGAGTGTGTGGTTGTGAACAGTGGCGGCTGGTGACATTTTTTTTGGGGGGGGGGCGCAGTTGGGCGGCGCGGTTAAAATAGCACTCCACAATGAGAAGAAAAGTTGAGTAGAGTAGAATAAAAACCAAAGCTTTATTTCAAGAACACACAGTGCTCAACACTATCCAATAACAACTATCAACAAACTATAACTTTGGCCATGAGAGGTTCAGAGCAGAATGGTTTCAGAGGTTTACAGAATAAACCAGGTGCCCACACCCTCACATGAAAGAGGTTTAGAGCGCAAGAGATTCAGAAAGAGAGATCACATTTTACATTGGGTGTTTGACAAGAGCAGGCCCCACTACTTGTAAAGAAATTGGCAAGTTGGCAAAATCTCTCAATAACTCTCTGGTTAAAGTCAATCATGTCTTCCCTCACAACAGCCAGCATACAGTCAAGAAGTTCATTCTGGACTGTTTTGGATGTTCCCTTAAACACAGTCGCGCTCTCGAGATGCTCGTTCAGTGCACTGTCAAGTGAGGCAACGACGTCCACCAAGCCACGGAATATCCCTGGGTTATCCGAGTTCTTGCTCTCATCATGACAACGCAGGGCCAACTCAAACGCACCACAGAACTTCACACAGTCTATTATTCTTGAGAGAATGTGTCTGTTTTTCCTTACTTCTTCATTGTGTTTTCGAATGCCGCTCTGCTATACTCAGTCTTCCAAAGAGGCTTAGCTTCAGGCTGTTAGTTAGATGGCTGCGGCAAGATTCGCGCTTCTTACATTTATCGTTGAAGTGCTTTAGATCCCTCATCCCCGTTGCAGTCCAGATTGTTTCAGTCCCAGGACTTTGGAACAACAGGCAGGGAAAACAAAAAAAAACGCATCACTCACTGAACAGCCAGCTAACCAGCTCCGGTTAGCATACAGGCTTGAGGAGAAGCTACGGGTGTACGTCCTCCCGCGGTCGATGCTCTGCTACTGCATTTTTAAATCCGGACGTTCGGGTCCCATGTCTTTCAGTCTCTTCTTATCGACATCTGATCGTCGATTGAAAGGTGTTTCACGAAGAGATACCACAGAGTTTTCAGTCGCCATACTCACAGAATCAAAGTCTCTGCTAGCTATGTTGCTCTCGTAGATACGTGAGATTTATATGGGATGTGAGGGGAATGATAAAGGTCTCTGATTCGACGAAGAGTCCAGTGGCGTTGAAATAAGAAACAATGTCATTGGTTAATAATATAGGGTCAGGGTTAATATACAGAGAATAAACCACAGGATTATCAAATCAAAGAACATCGGCGAGGTGAATTTAAAATATCTCTTATTAGGGTGGAACTCTGTCATTTTTATTGTGTTTTATGATTGTTTAATGCTTTTATGATTGTTTTAGTCCTAATATATTTTTATGATTGATTTAGTCCTAATATATTTCTTACCAAAGTATGCATTATATGAGCATATAGTCGACTCATTAGCAAGTCTTATCAGAAAAAAAATCAGACGATAACATAATCTTGGCTCTCACCTTCTCACACACACACACACAGAGACACACACACACACACACACACACACACAGAGAGACACACACACACACACACACACACACACACAGAGACACACACACACACACACACACACACACACACAGAGACACACACACACACACACACACACACACACAGAGACACACACACACACACACAGAGACACACACACACACACACACACACACACAGACACACACACACACACACACACACACAGACACACACACACACACACACACACACACACACAGACACACACACACACAGACACACACACACACACACACACACACACACACACACACACACACACACACAGAGACACACACACACACACACACACACAGAGACACACACACACACACACACACACACACAGAGACACACACACACACACACACACACACACACACACAGAGACACACACACACACACACACACACACACACACACAGAGACACACACACACACACACACACACAGACACACACACACACACAGACACACACACACACACACACACACACACACACACACACACACACACAGAGACACACACACACACACACAGAGACACACACACACACACACACACACACACACAGAGACACACACACACACACACACACACACAGAGACACACACACACACACACACACAGACACACACACACACACACACACACACACACACAGAGACACACACACACACACACACACACACACACACTCAGAGACACACACACACACACACACACACACACACGCACACACACACACACACACACACACACACACACACACACACACACACACACACACACTCAGAGAGACACACACACACACACACACACACACACACACACGCCAATGATGTCAATTACGGTGTTCTTCTATCCATCTCATCAGTAAAATGCAGAATTATTTTTGAGAAGTCAAAGCTAAACCCTCTTAGGTCTCTATATCCGTCAGCTTAAAACTGTTAAATCAACTCTGAAATGTATGATTTCACCTGTAATAAAAAATATATATGAAAAAAAAATGTCCTGCCCATTTTATACATTAAACTTCCTGCCTATTTTAAAACATTTTTGTATAAGTGCATTAAACACTGCTGATTAAACACTGCTGATGCCAGGGGAGATCAGTCTCGAAGGGGAGAAAATAACCCCAACCCATTGAATCTCGCCCTCAGGAAACAAATTACAGGCCCTACACCGTTCAGAGATCCTAGACCGTTTAGTCCTAGCAGGATGTTTAAGAATGGTATCTGTTCCAAGATTATGTTCACATTGTGATTTTTCTATATCTAACCATCTAGTTGACGTATCATCGGTGATCCAGGCAACCAATGGGCTTAAGTTGTGAAGCCCAGAAATATAGTTTTAGGTTGGGTAAAGCAAGGCAAGCCCACCATCAGATTTAGAGAGCTGTAGAGTTTTGAGTCGTATTCTGGGCCTCCTACCTTGCCAAATAAATCGGGATAAATCAAGCGATCCATTTTTACAGAATATTGATTTTGGTATTGGCATAGGGAGCATCTGAAATGGGTACTGTAGTCTAGGAGAGAGAGAGAGAGGGAGGGAGAGAGAGGGAGAAGGAGAGGGAGAGAGAGAGAGAGGGAGAGGGAGAAGGAGAGGGAGAGAGAGAGAGAGGGAGAAGGAGAGGGAGAGAGAGAGAGAGAGAGAGAGAGGGAGAAGGAGAGGGAGAGAGAGAGAGAGTGTATAAAAGGACTGCATGTTACAGACTGTCTCGTATGTGTTCATGTGTACAGAAAGTGAACCGAACTCCACGTCGCTGGAATAAACGAGCAAAACTTCAGTGCAACAGTGTAACGGTTCTATTGCAGTCAGACTCCGAACACAACGCACACACACACACACACACACACACACACACGAACACAAAACTTCAGTGCAACAGTGTAACGGTTCTATTGCAGTCAGACTCCGAACACAACGCACACACACACACACACACACACGAACACAAAACTTCAGGGCAACAGTGTAACGGTTCTATTGCAGTCAGGGACGGAGACGGATTTGCAGCTTTCCAACTTTATTATGTTATACAAACAAACAACGGTTGACATACTCAGCATCGCTGACAGGCATATCTCTTCTGTCTGGCTATATACAACAACACATTAATCACACAAACCAGTGCACAAACAATTAAAACAACAATGCACACATAACACACACACATTTTGGCATTGGAGCAACATACCTGTTATATAAACAAACAACGGTTGACATACTCAGTATCTGCACAAGTAAAATAAAATACAAAATACGTCGGGTTCAGTATGGCTATTTATATTCTATTATTATTATTATTATTATTATTATACTATTCTATTAATATTTAGCCAGCTAACGGAACGTGAGTAGTGAGAAGTTCCTAGCGAACTAGCTAGCTAATCAGTGTGTACAATGAACCTCGTGTTCAAGTAAAATAAATAATACAATCAAACGTTCTGCCCATTGACAAACTTGCTTTACAAACCAACACAATAGATACTTATTATAGAAAATACACGTTACATGTCGAAGTTCTCGACATTCACTGCATCTAAAAATGTACAAATTGTGATGGTCAAATTGCATTTTGGACCTACCGCCGACAGGCATATCTCTTCTGTCTGATTATGGCAACGGCACATGAATATATCTTGCAGACCTGCAGTACGTCACATCCCCAAAGGTGGCATCCAAAACACCAACACTAATAAAACACGCTTATTTATGGCGAAACTCACACTCTATTTACATTTAATCTATTTACATTTATAACTCCGTTACATGTGGCCGTTTCTTGCTCAGCAATCAGACTCCGAACACAACGCACACACACACACACACACACGAACACAACGCAGGACCCGCGACACGTGCATGCGCAATGCACATCATTCATAGGCCTGATTTCTTCAATGCAATGCCATTTTGGATAGTGTTGTGTGTGTCCTGCTGCTGGTAACAAGAGGTAGGCTAATCAGCGACTGTTGCATTTGTTGCACCAACTGTATTAGGAGACGGGCAAACACCCGTCTCTGCGCTTAAGCTGCGTCCTGCACCGAAGAGAAAGTGGAGGCGCCTGGAGAGGAGAATTGCGCGTCTTAAACGCGATTACAGTCAAGGGTTCCGCACGCTGCCGGGAATACTGGGCAGCAGGTCAGTTCTTGGTCCACGACTTTGTTTGACTTGTTTGACGTAGGCCTATTATTAATATTATTATTAATGTGTTAATAATTATAATAACCAAGGCTATTTAGAATGACGCAGGTTTTTTGCTCTGAAAGTTGGCTATCATAAAAGTTTTTTTTTTTTATCATCGCGATGCAAATGCCATGTGTGTAATATTCTGAATTAAAGTTCATAGTTGTGAAATAAATGCATTTGTATGTTTATGATTGTGTAATCAATTCATTGGGATGTGCATGTGGGCTATAGTTGTCCACGTTGTTGTTGTGCTCATACTTTCGCTGTCGGACTAATGAGTTTTGTGTTGTCGGGGGATAAGGGCTACCATAACTTTGGTATCTGGACAAACGAGCATATTTTCGCAATACCGAGTCTTCGGGAATAATGGGCTTTCGGAACATTGCCATGGAACCGTCGGAGAGTGCCTGTGTGTGAAAGAGCGTGTGTGTGTGTGTGTGTGTGTACTAGAGGGCAAGGTGTCAGTCTGTGCCTGTGTGTGAAAGGAGCGTGTGTGTGTGGAACAGTGTGTGTGTGTCTGTGCCTTGTGATAGGAGCGTGTGTGTGTGTGTGTAACAGTATGTGTGTCTGTGTCTGTGCCTTGTGATAGTAGCGTGTGTGTGTGTGTGTGTGTGTGACAGAGGGCAAGGTGTCAGTCTGTGCCTTGTGATAGGAGCGTGTGTGTGTGTGTGTGTGTGTGTGTGTGTGGAACAGAGGGCAAAGTGTCAGTCTGTGCCTGTGTGTGATAGGAGCGTGTGTGTGTGTAACAGTTTGTGTGTGTGTCTGTGCCTTGCGATCCTCTGGCAGGAAGCACCACTCCGCGTCTCCGCCTCTCCATGACCATGTGGTTTGAAGTTCCCTAAATAAAGTAGGAACTAGTTTCGGTTTTGATTTCAGCCGCCGATGACTGGGCAGAATCACTCGTAGCGTTTCAGAACCGACAGTTCAAGAGTTCCGAGTTTAGCTTTCATCTCTCCCCGCGCGCTATGATGGTGTGGCTGGGCTCGCTCGTGTTTCTTCTCGCTCTGCATTCGGGCAGAAGCGTCACTCGAACATTCTACATCGGAATCCGCGAGGAGAAATGGAATTATGCGCTCGACGGAAGGAACCCTGGCAACGCGAACTTTCCTCCAGAGCGCCCCGAGTGAGTGAACCGCGCCATTATCGCCAAACTAATAACGACGTACAGTAGGCTACGTGTTTGTGTGTGAGTAAGGGGCGATAACGTGTTTGTGTGTGAGTGAGGGGCGATGACGTGGATGACGGTAGATCGCGGTTGTTCGGTTGTTCGGTTGTTCGTGTGTGTGTGTGGGTGTGTGCGTGTGTGTGTGTGTGTGTGTGTTGTTCGGTGGGTCAGTGTGGAGCAGGAAGACTTTAATTTACCAACTCGTTCTTCACCACGAGAGCCTTCTAGTAGGCTATAACGGCTTCTGTTTT
>NW_024880862.1:0-2500 GCF_900700415.2 Clupea harengus
AAAGAGTTGTTGCAGTGGTTGTCGTTAGCGATGGTGTTGGTGCAGTGGTTGTCGTTAGCGATGGTGTTGTCGTTAGCGATGGTGTTGGTCATTTGGTAATCTCTCTCGGCTTTGGGCCAGCTGTGCTTTAAGCCTGCAATGCCATTTCCACCGCAGGCTCTCAGGGTTCAAACACACACACACACACACACACACACACACAGCCTTTTCAAAGCTTAAAATGCTTCAAATTTCAGGCTTAAAATAGATCATTCTAATAGTTGTTTGTGTTTGTTTGTTGGTGTGCTTGTTGTTTGTGTTTGTTTGTTGGTGTGCTTGTTGGATTGTTTTGGCTTTCCATGAGCCCTTGAAGTGCTTTGGCCTCAGTTGTAAGGTCAAAGGTCAACATGGATGATCCTAATTCTGATCATTCGGTTGAACTTTGGCCTCAGTTGTAAGGTCAAAATGGATGATCCTAATTCTGATCATTCGGTTGAACTTTGGCCTCAGTTGTAAGGTCAAAATGGATGATCCTAATTCTGATCATTCGGTTGAACTTTGGCCTCAGTTGTAAGGCCAAATGGATGATCCTAATTCTGATCATTCCGTTGAACTTTGGCCTCAGTTGTAAGGTCAAAATGGATGATCCTAATTCTGATCATTCGGTTGAACTTTGGCCTCAGTTGTAAGGTCAAAATGGATGATCCTAATTCTGATCATTCGGTTGAACTTTGGCCTCAGTTGTAAGGTCAAAATGGATGATCCTAATTCTGATCATTCGGTTGAACTCTGAACTTTGTTGTTCATTTGTGTAGCACCACAAGCGAGACGCAGCCACAGTCCTTCTACCTCAGTCAAAAAGTTAAAATGGATGACTGTGATTGTTTGTGTTTATTTGTTTGTTTTCCTCCATGTCTGAGCTCAAGGAGTAGTGTGTGTGTGTGTGTGTGTGTGCGTGCGTGTGCGTGTGTGTGTGTGTGTGTGTGTGTGTGTGTGTGTGTGTGTGTGTGTGTGTGTGTGTGTGTGTGTGTGTGCCACCTCATTACATCCGTAAGACGAAGTGGGTGAACCAGCCCCTAATGATCAGACAGAGGTTCTCAAGCATGAAATGGCTTGGCCACAGACAGTAATGGTATCGACTCGCACGCAAATGGAGTTAATGGCGGTTCGATGGATCAGATTTATAAGGGCCACATCTTCAGAGCCTTTAAAGGATGGATCAGATCTATAAGGGCCACATCTCCAGAGCCTTTAAAGGATGGATCAGATCAGATCTATAAGGGCCACATCTTCAGAGCCTTTACAGTAAAGGATGGATCAGATCTATAAGGGCCACATCTCCAGAGCCTTTAAAGGATGGATCAGATCTATAAGGGCCACATCAGAGCCTTTAAAGGATGGATCAGATCTATAAGGGCCACATCTCCAGAGCCTTTAAAGGATGGATCAGATCTATAAGGGCCACATCAGAGCCTTTAAAGGATGGATCAGATCTATAAGGGCACATCTTCACAGCCTTTACAGTAAAGGATGGATCTATAAGGGCCACATCTTCACAGCCTTTACAGTAAAGGATGGATCAGATCAGATCTATAAGGGCACATCTCCAGAGCCTTTAAAGGATGGATCAGATCTATAAGGGCCACATCTCCAGAGCCTTTAAAGGATGGATCAGATCTATAAGGCCACATCTTCAGAGCCTTTACAGTAAAGGATGGATCAGATCAGATCTATAAGGCACATCTCCAGAGCCTTTACAGTAAAGGATGGATCAGATCTATAAGGGCCACATCTCCAGAGCCTTTAAAGGATGGATCAGATCAGATCTATAAGGGCCACATCTCCAGAGCCTTTAAAGGATGGATCAGATCTATAAGGGCCACATCAGAGCCTTTAAAGGATGGATCAGATCTATAAGGGCACATCTTCACAGCCTTTACAGTAAAGATGGATCTATAAGCACATTCAGAGCCTTAAAGGATGGATCAGATCTAGAGCCACATCAGCTTAAAGGATGGATCAGATCTATAAGGGCACATCTTCACAGCCTTTATCTATAAGGGCCACATCTTCACAGCCTTTACAGTAAAGGATGGATCAGATCAGATCTATAAGGGCCACATCTTCAGAGCCTTTAAAGGATGGATCAGATTTATAAGGGCACATCTCCAGAGCCTTTAAAGGACAGATCAGATTATAAGGGCCACATCTTCAGAGCCTTTAAAGGACAGATGAGATTTATAAGGGGCACATCTTCAGAGCCTTTACAGTAAAGTACAGGAGTATAAGTGATGAAACATAGTCATGATGGTGAAGATGGCCGCGAGGCTGTGCAGCACGTTACAAACTCATCTCTCATCTCTTTTCTGCGTTCTCCTTTCCCTGTTTCTGCCCATACACACACACACACACACACACACACACACACACACACACACACACACACACACACACACACACACACACACACACATCCTGGTCTCCATGGTCTCTGTCATGACATGTGTAATTAAGGGTAATT
>NW_024880863.1:0-2500 GCF_900700415.2 Clupea harengus
AGGTTTTACTCCTTTCTACTAAATATCCTTTTATATATCCGTTTTATATAATCACAATGATTATATGCCTATCACTGCACGGCCCACCCTACACATGCCAGCTCCTGCTCCTCTTATAGCCTATGTCATGCCTACATAGAGGGCATATACTGCTCCTCTTATAGCCTATGTCATCCCTACATAGAGAGCATATACTGCTCCTCTTATAGCCTATGTCATCCCAACACAGAGGGCATATACTGCTCTTATAGCCTATGTCATCCCTACATAGAGGGCATATACTTCTCCTCTTATAGCCTATGTCATCCCTACATAGAGGGCATATACTGCTCCTCTTTTTCAAAGGGATAGTTTGATCTGGCCATTCTGTCTGTCAATTCACATCAATGGAAAATCTGACAGATTATTAAATGCTTCTCACAGCACATTCATATATGAGGTTAATTTAGAGTAATTAAAACCAAACCATGTCATTAATTAGATTTTTTTTAATTGCTTGACAGCCCTATTAGGCTATTAATATCGCTGTCGTGCTGGAACGTGATTGACGTGCAGAAACAGTGCATATAGGTTTTTATTTCACATTATATCACATTATCTTTTTTAATTAATGGACCTATTTTAAGCATTTATGTTACGTCCATAATATGATTAATAATCATGTTTTTGGGGAGTATCAGGAGCATGCCTAGGCTGAAAACTCGCCCACGAGAGAGCAAAGTCTCTTGATAATTACCGGGTGATGTAGTACAGTCTACCATGAAACAAATGATGTAATCGTGTGATTATAATCTGCCATCAAGCAGGTGTAGCCAACAGATTCACCTGACCACGAGTTGTAGTAGACAAAGCACCAGATTGCTTTTGTTTTGACCGCAGATATAAGGCTAGCACTGATCGTATTGCCTACAATAAACACTACTTCAAGTGCATTGGACAGATTTATTTTACAATCTTAAACTTTTACAAGATATCTTAGCAGGTAGGGTAATTGTCATCTGTTTTTTTGAGAAGTACGTTTATTTAGAAAAGTCTTGAGTTAACATGCTCTGTTATAACGGTAAAAATGTGTCGTGCTGTGACTGAAGTTGGCTGACAAACCATGTTAGCTTCATTGGCTAACAATTAGCTAATTAGACCCGTTGCTAGTGCCAAAGTTGACAACTTTTATTATTTATATTTCACCTCAAAGTTACTCACTTTACTGTTCTTGCCGTCCGACATGGAAAAACAAGTTCAACTTCCAATAGCATATAGCGAGTCTGAACGCAGTCAAAGGTCGAGTCCAAGTGGAGTCAAGACTCGAGTCTGACTCCTGGACTGGAGCTCAACAACAGTGATAACGAGTCAAAAAGGAAAAGGACTCAGTCTTGCTGAGTCTGGTCATTCAGAGCCAGGAGAGCATCCCCTCTGTGCTGCACACATACCTGCAGACAAGGACGCCGAGGCCAGAGTGGTTTTCTTTCTATCAGTCACAGTCTAGTGCGGCGGCAGTGTGTGTGTGTGTGTGTGTGTGTGTGTGTGTGTGTGTGTGTGTGTGTCTGTGTGTGTGTGTGTCTGTGTGTCTTGGCTCCATATGTGTGCAGCATCTGGTCACAGCTGGACACATCTTGGATGATCGACACACACACACACACACACACACACACACACACACACACACACACTCCTGAGTGCTTTTCAGTGGTTCTGTCTTCTGTCAAGCAACCCATTGCTGGCTGTTTAACTGCGAGTCCCCCCGTGTGTCGAACATGCCCCCCCACCCAGGCAGCAGGATTCACCCAGAAGGTAGATGGATGAAGTGTTGCCCAGTCCTCTCTGCCAAGCCATCTTTGTGAATAAGATGAATTCATATCGTAGTTTTGATGAAGGAAGGGTTTGTTGTGCACTCACCTTTAAACCACCACCTTACTGGCTGTGTGACAGTGAGTCCCTCTCTGTGTGGAACATGCCCCCCTTCTGAATAAGGTGCTTTCATGTCATGGTGTAGAACCCCTCACCGATTGGCAGTTAGTGGGGAGCCTGTATGGTGGGAAATGATGCTGCTGTGTGTGTGCACAGTGTTGGAGCAGAATTTGGTTTCACGAAAGGTATACTCAATACACCTGGGTTGTATTTATCTGGGTACATAATGTATTGGACATGATGGATGATTATGTTCTCTGCATTATAGATCTAGTTCTATCACCCCAATGCATGACATAGTAGTATACATACATATACATACACGTATAATATAATGTAATATCTAAATATGGCAAACAGAGCAGTTCAAGTCAGCACCTTTTGTCCATCAGCACAGAAGAACCCCATTTACTAGAGCTGTCAGCGATGTTTGATTTGGTGTGTGTGTGTGTGTGTGTGTGTGTGTGTGTGTGTGTGTGTGTGTGTGTGTGTTTATTATATTGATGTTTGATGTACTGCTGGAGGTAATGGACCACTGGTGTGTGTTTCACTGACGCCTACTGCAGAGGACGCATTTGGATAAAGATGTATGTTT
>NW_024880863.1:5000-7223 GCF_900700415.2 Clupea harengus
TGTTCCCTGTTCCCTCTCTGGCTGCCTCCTGGATTCAGTCTCCCAGAGGCAGTAACAGCCTTCAGAAGCAGTGCATGGATTTCATGATCGTGTGTGTGTGTTGTGTGTGTGTGTTGTGTGTGTGTGTGATTCCCCACCAATTATTGGAGATCTGGCAGGTAGTCAGCCAAGCAGAATGTAATGGTCTCTTGTTCTTCTGCAGCTCGTTGTGTCACTCTTCTCAGCCTTGTTTGTTTATTTATTTACCTGTTTGTTTGTTTGTTTGTATAAAGCAGAGGTCTCAGCCCTGATATAGCAGAGCTTCATGCCTTGCGGGCATGGCTTACCCCCAAGCAGTGAAGGGGGCTGGAGAGAGCTGCTTCCCCTCTCTCTGTAGTTGGTCATTATGGAGCCTTCACTCATAACAAATGCACCTGCGAGATACACAGAGCGCTGAGATTCGATACGTGCACACCATTGTAATCCAGTCCAAAAAGTTTCTGAAAAGATTCAGGTCCACAAAAGGACCTGTTTTGCAAAAGTAAAGAAAGAACAGAAAAAAAAATATGAATATTATTCAGTTGCTCCCAGTCAGAAATACCTACTGAATCATTCCATGCATGCAAAGCAATGTAGAGTGGTCCATAACAGTCTCCGTATGTGAACATTAAATATGAAGTGGAGAGAAGTATGTCGAGACGACAGAGAGGTAATGTCTGATGTTAGTGAGCACAGTTTACCAGCAGCCTCATTATTTCCCCAAGCATCTCAAGTGCCTTTTTTTTTTGACAACGCAGACACGCTCCATAATTACTGCTTCCACTCTGATCAGAGAGCCCGTTGTTGTCCATTGTTTTCTCTCATCTCTCCTACAGTCTTCCGTCGTCTTGTTATGCCCTGGGGGGTGTTGGTAAGGAGGCAATTTGAATCACTTGAATTGAAATTCAGTTTCTTGCAGAGAAGTGGTGTTTGGCCACGCTTTTGCTATTGTCTCAACAGCTTGATCTGTCTGTCACTCTCACGTCAGGCTTAATGAGTGTGAAGTGCTTTTTAGTGCTGCCTCTCCACCCACACTGTACTTTATGCCCGGGGAGGCTCTGTGAGTGTGTGTGTGTGTGTGTGTGTCTGTGCGTGTTTCTGTTCATGTGAGTAAAAGCATCTCCATCAGTGTGTCTGTGTGTGTGTGTGTGTGTGTGTGTGTGTCTGTGCATGTTTCTGTTCATGTGAGTAAAAGCATCTCCATCAGTGTATGTGTGTATGTGTGTGTGTGTGTGTGTGTGTGTGTGTGTGTGTGTCTGTGCGTGTTTCTGTTCATGTGAGTAAAAGCATCTCCATCAGTGTATGTGTGTGTGTGTGTGTGTGTGTGTGTGTGTGTGTGTCTGTGCATGTTTCTGTTCATGTGAGTAAAAGCATCTCCATCAGTGTGTGTGTGAGTGTCTGTGCGTGTTTCTGTTCGTGTTTCTGTTCATGTGAGTAAAAGCATCTCCATCAGTGTGTGCGTGACCGTGTGCGTATGTGTGTGTGTGTGTGTGTGTGTGTGTGTGTGTGTCTGTGCATATGTGTGGCCGGAGTCATATGGAGAATGACAAGAAAGGGGTCCAGAGGTGATGCCTCACTCGTCTATGCACCAGCAGTGAGACAGGCATCACCCGCAGTGAGACAGGCATGATGGTGATGTCTCACTCCTCTATGCAGTGAGACAGGCATGATGGTGATGTCTCACTCCTCTATGCAGTGAGACAGGCATGATGGCGATGCCTCACTCCTCTATGCACCAGCAGTGAGACAGGCATGATGATGGTGATACCTGCACTCGTCTATGCACCAGCAGTGATACAGGCATGATGGCGATGTCTCACTCCTCTATGCACCAGCAGTGAGACAGGTATGATGGTGATGCCTCTATGCAGTGAGACAGGCATGATGGTGATGTCTCACTCCTCTATGCAGTGAGACAGACATGATGGTGATGGCGATGTCTCACTCCTCTATGCAGTGAGACAGGCATGATGGTGATGTCTCACTCCTCTATGCAGTGAGACAGGCCTCTATGCACCAGCAGTGAGACAGGCATGGTGGTGATGGTGATGTCTCACTCGTCTATGCACCAGCAGTGAGACAATGTCACGCTCCACTTCATCTCCAGTGTTCCTCCAAGGATGCCGCTGATATTTGACATGGATGGAGATGTGTCTACTGAATGCATATTTGATGTGTGTTTGAGGAAGTGGAGATCTAAAGCCC
>NW_024880864.1:0-7187 GCF_900700415.2 Clupea harengus
AAAAAAAAAAAAAAGTATTTATGCATGTGTGTTATTTATTGAAATATATAGGAGGGAAAACTCACTGGAGGCCCAAGAGGACTGCAGACTGGCACAGAAAAAAAAAAAAAAAAAATGTTATGCATGTGTTTATTTATTGAAATATATAGGAGGGAAAACCCAATGGAGGACCAAGAGGACTGCAGACTGGACACAGAAAAAAAAAAAAAAAAAAAAAGTATTTATGCATGTGTTTATTTATTGAATATATAGGAGGGAAAATCACTGGAGCCCAAGAGGACTGCAGACTGGACACAGAAAAAAAAAAAAAAAGTATTTATGCATGTGTTTATTATTGAAATATATAGGAGGGAAAACTCACTGGAGGCCCAAGAGGACTGCAGACTGGACACAGAAAAAAAAAAAAAAAAAAAAGTTTTTATGCATGTGTTTATTTATTGAAATAATAGGAGGGAAAACTCACTGGAGGCCAAGAGGACTGCAGACTGGACACAGAAAAAAAAAAAAAAAAAAATTTATGCATGTGTTTATTTATTGAAATATATAGGGGGAAAACCCATGGAGGACCAAGAGGACGCAGACTGGACACAAAAAAAAAAAAAAAAAAAGTATTTATGCATGTGTTTATTTATTGAAATATATAGGAGGGAAAACTCACTGGAGGCCCAAGAGGACTGCAGACTGGACACAGAAAAAAAAAAAAAAAGTATTTATGCATGTGTTTATTTATTGAAATATATAGGAGGGAAAACTCAATGGAGGCCCAAGAGGACTGCAGACTGGACACAGAAAAAAAAAAAAAAAGTATTTATGCATGTTTATTTATTGAAAATATATAGGAGGGAAAACCCAATGGAGGACCAAGAGGACTGCAGACTGGACACAGAAAAAAAAAAAAAAAAAAAAAAAGTATTTATGCATGTGTTTATTTATTGAAATATATAGGAGGGAAAAACTCACTGGAGGCCCAAGAGGACTGCAGACTGGACACAGAAAAAAAAAAAAAAAATTATGCATGTGTTTATTTATTGAAATATATAGGAGGGAAAACTCAACTGGAGGCCCAAGAGGACTGCAGACTGGACACAGAAAAAAAAAAAAAAAAAGTATTTATGCATGTGTTTATTTATTGAAATATATAGGAGGGAAAACCAATGGAGGCCCAAGAGGACTGCAGACTGGACACAGAAAAAAAAAAAAAAAAAAAAAGTATTTATGCATGTGTTTATTTATTGAAATATATAGGAGGGAAAACCCAATGGAGGACCAAGAGGACTGCAGACTGGACACAGAAAAAAAAAAAAAAAAAAGTATTTATGCATGTGTTTATTTATTGAATATATAGGAGGGAAAACCAATGGAGGACCAAGAGGACTGCAGACTGGACAGACAAAAAAAAAAAAAAAAAAAAAGTATTTATGCATGTGTTTATTTATTGAAATATATAGGGGAAAACTCACTGGAGGCCAAGAGGACTGCAGACTGGACACAGAAAAAAAAAAAAAGTATTTATGCATGTGTTTATTTATTGAAATATATAGGAGGGAAAACCCATGGAGGACCAAGAGGACTGCAGACTGGACACAGAAAAAAAAAAAAAAAAAAAAAAAGTATTTATGCATGTGTTTATTTATTGAAATATATAGGAGGGAAAACCCAATGGAGGACCAAGAGGACTGCAGACTGGACACAGAAAAAAAAAAAGTATTTATGCATGTGTTTATTTATTGAAATATATAGGAGGGAAAACTCACTGGAGGCCCAAGAGGACTGCAGACTGGACACAGAAAAAAAAAAAAAAAGTATTTATGCATATGTTTATTTATTGAAATATATAGGAGGGAAAACTCACTGGAGGCCCAAGAGGACTGCAGACTGGACACAGAAAAAAAAAAAAAAAAAAAAAAAAAGTATTTATGCATGTGTTTTATTTATTGAAATATATAGGAGGGAAAACTCACTGGAGGCCCAAGAGGACTGCAGACTGGACACAGAAAAAAAAAAAAAAAAAAAAAAAGTATTTATGCATGTGTTTATTTATTGAAATATATAGGAGGGAAAACTCACTGGAGGCCCAAGAGGACTGCAGACTGGACACAGAAAAAAAAAAAAAAAAGTATTTATGCATGTGTTTATTTATTGAAATATATAGGAGGGAAACTCACTGGAGGCCCAAGAGGACTGCAGACTGGACACAGAAAAAAAAAAAAAAAAGTTTTATGCATGTGTTTATTTATTGAAATATATAGGAGGGAAAACTCACTGGAGGCCCAAGAGGACTGCAGACTGGACACAGAAAAAAAAAAAAAAAATTTATGCATGTGTTTATTATTGAAATATATAGAGGGAAAAACCCAATGGAGGACCAAGAGGACTGCAGACTGGACACAGGAAAAAAAAAAAAAAAAGTATTTATGCATGTGTTTATTTATTGAAACATATAGGAGGGAAAACCCAATGGAGGACCAAGAGGACTGCAGACTGGACACAGAAAAAAAAAAAAAAAAAAAAAAAAAGTATTTATGCATGTGTTTATTATTGAAATATATAGGAGGGAAAACTCACTGGAGGCCCAAGAGGACTGCAGACTGGACACAGAAAAAAAAAAAAAAATGTATGCATGTGTTTATTTATTGAAATATATAGGAGGGAAAACCCAATGGAGGACCAAGAGGACTGCAGACTGGACACAGAAAAAAAAAAAAAAAAAAAAAAAAAAGTATTTATGCATGTGTTTATTTATTGAAATATATAGGAGGGAAAACTCACTGGAGGCCCAAGAGGACTGCAGACTGGACACAGAAAAAAAAAAAAAAAAAAGTATTTATGCATGTGTTTATTTATTGAAATATATAGGAGGGAAAACTCACTGGAGGCCCAAGAGGACTGCAGACTGGACACAGAAAAAAAAAAAAAAAAAAAATTTATGCATGTGTTTATTTATTGAAATATATAGGAGGGAAAACCCAATGGAGGACCAAGAGGACTGCAGACTGGACACAGAAAAAAAAAAAAAAAAGTATTTATGCATGTGTTTATTTATTGAAACATATAGGAGGGAAAACCCAATGGAGGACCAAGAGGACTGCAGACTGGACACAGAAAAAAAAAAAAAAAAAAAAAAAAAGTATTTATGCATGTGTTTATTTATTGAAATATATAGGAGGGAAAACTCACTGGAGGCCCAAGAGGACTGCAGACTGGACACAGAAAAAAAAAAAAAAAAATGTATGCATGTGTTTATTTATTGAAATATATAGGAGGGAAAACTCACTGGAGGCCCAAGAGGACTGCAGACTGGACACAGAAAAAAAAAAAAAAAAAAAGTATTTATGCATGTGTTTATTTATTGAAATATATAGGAGGGAAAACCCAATGGAGGACCAAGAGGACTGCAGACTGGACACAGAAAAAAAAAAAAAAAAAAAAAAAGTATTTATGCATGTGTTTATTTATTGAAATATATAGGAGGGAAAACCCAATGGAGGACCAAGAGGACTGCAGACTGGACAGAGAAAAAAGAAAAAAAAAAAAGGAAAAAAAGTATTTATGCATGTGTTTATTGATTGAAATATATAGGAGGGAAAACCCCAATGGAGGACCAAGAGGACTGCAGACTGGACAGAGAAAAAGAAAAAAAAAAAAGAAAAAAGTATTTATGCATGTGTTTATTTATTGAAATATATAGGAGGGAAAACCCAATGGGGGACCAAGAGGACTGCAGACTGGACACAGAAAAAAAAAAAAAAAAAAAAAAAAAGTATTTATGCATGTGTTTATTTATTGAAATATATAGGAGGGAAAACTCACTGGAGGCCCAAGAGGACTGCAGACTGGACACAGAAAAAAAAAAAAAAAGTATTTATGCATGTGTTTATTTATTGAAATATATAGGAGGGAAAACTCACTGGAGGCCCAAGAGGACTAAGCTGGGGCACACTCGCACATCATGAGGGGGAAGGAAGGAAGAAGGGGGGAAGAAGAAAAGAGAGGAAAAAAGAGAGAAAAAGGGAGAAGGAGAAAAAAAATGAAGGAAGGATTTTGTATGGCCTAATCCTCCATGACTAAAGTTTTTTAATGTTGATGTACATCATAAATTATTTTTAAAACATTAAACTTCTGTTTTTATATACATTACTATGAGCGCAGAGGTTTCAGGTTTGAGTCCCACCGTTGGCAGAAATTGAGGTTTGCATTATTTCATGCAAAGCTCATTTTCATTATTGGAAATCACAATTTGTTTGCATATTACCTTTTATTAACCTTATATTAGTGAGATATGGATAATTCTACATTGAATATTTCAATACATATATGCATTTATGAGAGAAGAGTTGACCCCAAAGTTCCCGGTTCGAGTCCCACTGTTAGCAGAAATGTAGGTGTGCATTATTTACTGCAAAGTTCAATTTTATTACTGGAAATCACAATTTGTTTGCATATTACTTTTAATTTACCTTATATTAGTGAGATATTTATAAATCTACAATGAATATTTCAATGCAAGTTCATGTACAGTTATGTGTGAGGTACTTTAATTGTTTCACAAAATATTTGTGTTCCAGTTAATACATCCTTCTATTCACAAAAGAACAATGTATAAATCTTTGTTGTAAACAAACTTTTATTTGCAATAACAAATTCAACAACAACAACTATAGCATAATATATATATACAATATAATAATATATATCAGAAAACATTTACAGAACTATATACAGAAAGTGTGAAACTGGGAGGGAAAGGGGTTGAGGGGCACTAAGCCAGTCCATGCCTCTGGGAGGGGGGGACAATTTATTAATTTATTTTTCATGCATTTTTTTATATCCTCCAACCACTGCTCCTTGGGTACAGCCTCTACAGAGGGGCAGTATATAATGCCCTTGTACTGGCTGTGTCCAGTCGCCGCTGTCCTGAACTGCCCGGATTTTTTGCACGTGTTGCGCAGAACACTGCAGGTCCGTTTTCGGACTGGAGCAGGAACGGCAGAGGAGAGGCTGGCACCCAGAGCCTGTGGAGCAGCACCCAGCACAGGCCCCCCTGTGAGGTCACTGGACCCAGCATGAACAGCTGAGGGCCCGAGGGTGGAGCAGGGAAGAGTTCTCGCTGGGGGCACGAGTTCACAGCCGCCGGTGCGACGGCGGACGATACCTTCGTCTTCACCTGTGCCTGGCCCGCGGTGCTGCCAGCCCGGGGGTACTGGTGAACTGGGCCTAGTTGGGGGGGGGTGCAGATGGTGGGCACACATTAGCAGGGAGGAGAGGGTCAGTCGCCACAGACAAGTGGCTTGGCAAGTCCAGTCCTTGCACCACCACATTGCCCTGCCTCTACACCCTCTTGTTGTGCCACTGTACCAGGTTGGATGGTGTGGCTCACGTCTACCAGCTGCAGGATGGTCTGCTGCATAACAGCCCCATTGTCTAAAATGTGCCGCCTGATCCTCCTGTAGTCATTCAGGATGAGATCCCATCTGGACAGAGAGAGAGAACACAGCAGCCCGTGAGAAAAGACAAAAACATGAGTGTGAATATGCATGACAGGGCACAGAGGGAAAGTAGTAAGACAATAAATGTCCTGACCTGCTGGTTGGTGAGGGCCAGAGAGAGCTGGTGCCTCAGCTCCACCAGATACTCTGCTATGCTGTCAACTCGGTCCATGCCTGGCACCCCAGAGTCATCCACAGCCTGAGAAAGAAAAAAAACAAAAACTGATGAGTGACAAATTTAGTAAACAGATGTGGGACAAAAAGCAGATACAGTGATTTTACTTCTTTACACACAAGTATGAATTTACATAACCCAGACTCATCAGGAGAGGCTGGGACACCTGTGTGCAGCATGGAGGCAGCAGCAGTCAGATCCCCCACCCACCAGTTCCTGCAAGCAGCCGCTCAATAAGGCTGATGGCGGCCTCCACGCCGCATGTCCTCCTGCAGCAGTACTGGCTCAACTCCCTCCTACTTATTCTCCTGTCCACCAGAAGATCAGTAAGGGCTAGCACCCCTTCCTGCCTGAGCTGGTCCCTCGTCATCTGCCGCAACAGAGCGAGGTCCCCTGCATCCCACTCAAAGGGGCATGCAGACAGGCAGCCCATGAAGGTGTGGTAGAGCATCGGTGGTGGTGCTGCCGACAGCCAGCCTCCTCATGAAGTGCCAGGTGTACCTGGTCTGCAGCTTACTCGCCCCCTCACTCACGCAGCGGCCACAGTCCACGTATAGCAGGACTGGGGGTGGAACAGCTGCTTGGTGGTACCACTCCATCCTGTCCAGTCCCAGCCCCTCCTGCACTGTCACGACACTGGTCAGGATCTAACCAACCTCGTTGCCAATGGAGGTCACCCAAAGAGCTGTCCCCCTGCCACGGCCAGTCAGCTCCTTTGTGATCTGAAATTAGATAACAGTGATGTTTAATATTACGCACTTTTTTTTCCTACAGCAGTAAGTGTATGTAGATTAAATACACACCACACATTCATAATAACTGCTTATAATTTAAATCAATGTTATTAGCTAACTAACTAGAACCATACAACAGGTACAATAAGCAAATAGGTACAGTAGTCAACAAGTAAACACTGAATATGAGCATGCTTTGAACAATACACTGAGACACTGCAGCACATAAACATACACTCCTGCACCGTTATCGTTATCAATAGCAATCATATTATGCATGATCAGTTACAGTAGTTGTATGATATACGAGAAACGACGCTTAACACCGCTGGTCAGGCGTCATATACAGATAGCAAGCTAACTAGATGGTTAGCTAACTGATACAAGTTTTCAACAACTACTTTAATCACTGCCAATACTCGGCCGTTTGGCTGTTTCAGCTCAGAGTAACATTATAGTAGTTACACATGGCTGTTTCCATTCATAGCAATGTTGTACTTATAAGACTTAGCATAACCTAGTTCATAATGTAGCTAACCGTTATCTTCAGTGAAAGCGTTAACGTTAGTTAGGCTTGTCAATTAATACAATATGGAAATGATTGGTGCACGTATCTTCAGTGAAAGCGTTAACGTTAGTTAGGCTTGTCAATCAATACAATATGGAAATGAAACGTGTGTCCGTTTAAGAGAAAAAATAAAAACAAGTCGTGGTTACTTACTTACTTTGACGAGTTGTCGTAGCTTCAGCCATCTTGAGGAGCTTGCGTCTGCGTAACTTGGCAACGTAACG
>NW_024880865.1:5000-7168 GCF_900700415.2 Clupea harengus
AATGTATTGTTTAATTTGACAGCGGTTGGATGTATTGATTATTTTGGCTTTTATTGTAAATATCTTTGTATAGTGGGCTGATATATACCAATAAGAAAATTGTAGATGTTAAATGTATCCGTATCATAATTCTAATTAGGCTACTGATCCCATTCCTCACGTTCCGTTAGCTAGCTAACAGTGTTGCCATACTGAACCTAATGTGTTTTATGTCATTTTATTTTACTTCCTGCGTACGCCAACTATTCTGTATTGTGTATAATCCAGGTATGTTGCTCCAACACCGACATGTGTGTGTTATATGTGCATTGCTATTTAAATGATTTGTGCACTGGTTTACTTTAATGTGATTAACGTGTTGTTGTATAGAATGGAAGACAGAGGCGGTATGTCTGTCTGCGATACTACGTACGCCAACTATTCTGTATTGTGTGTAATCCAGTTCAGGAATAAAAGAACAAAACCATCGCAGTGTTCATCATTCCCCTGTTTGACCACCGTCAAGCTTTAGGCTGCTTGTCCCAGATTCAATAGGCCTATGTTAAACTTAAGTTCATGTTTACATATGAAAAAGATATATTATATCTTTTATAATATATCTTTTTTCTTCAATAAATATTTAATATGTCTTAATATGTCTTGGGCGCAGTTTTTAATTTTGGCCCTCTGTGTATTTGAGTTTGACTCCCTGCTCTATATATAAAAAAACAGTGGGCTAAAGGAGTATTTGGCGCCCTCTAGAGGTCAAACATGTCTCAACTCGTGGCACACCCTGTCACACAACCAGGAAGTCCGATTCAGAAACTGAAAGGAAAGGATTGTTCCGGAGCTTCGTGAAGTGTTTCTCAGCGCGTATAAGAATGGCAGAGGCGATTTCAAGCGACAATGAGCTTTTTACATGTCCGATTTGTTTGGATCTTCTTAGGGATCCAGTGACTACTAATTGTGGACACAGTTACTGTAAAGGCTGCATTAAGGGCTGCTGGGATCAGGAAGATCAGAAGGGAGTCTACAGCTGCCCCCAGTGCAGACAGACGTTCACTCCAAGACCCGTTTTAAACAAAAATAATATTGTTGCTGAACTTGTGGAAAAGATCAGGAAGACCAGAATCCAAGCTGATGTTCCTGTTTCATGTCCTGCTGGACCTGGAGATGTGGAGTGTGACGTCTGCACTGGGAGAAAACTCAAAGCTGTGAAGTCCTGTCTGGATTGTGTGTTGTCTTACTGTGAAACTCACTTCAAAGCTCACAATGACCTGAACCCCGGAAGAAAACACTCAGTGATTGATGCCACAGGCCAGCTAAAGGAGAGGATCTGCTCTCGTCATAAGAAGGTTTTTGAAATATTTTGTCGAACTGATCAGAGTTGTATCTGCTATCTGTGCACGATGGACGAACATAAAGGCCATGACACAGTCTCAGCTGCAGCAGAATGGACAGACAAACAGGTCAGTACTGGGGCTACATGTGTGTCCAACATTTCTATGAGGGCTCTTATACGTATTAACTGTGAATGTAATACTATAACTACAAGAACACGGTCTCACCAGTCTTTAAATCTGCCTGTTTCCACAATGACTTTGCCCGTTAGTGAAAGGAAGAATCAGGAAATGTTTATCAGGTGCAAGGTCCAGTGTTAAGTAAAGAGAGTGAAATATTAACCTGTCGGCTTCAAAGTGAACATATTCTTACCTCATAAAATAATGTTCTGTTCTGTTCTAAAGGTTGTAAGACAGCTTTGCCTCAAGTGTTCTCTTGTAAAGGTTGTGAGACAGCTTTGCTGTGTTTTTGCTGTTAAATACCAGTGCTCCTCTTGAACTTAGCTCATGGCTTTAACCTGATTTTCAATTGAAGATGATAGCGGCTGCTTCAATGTGTCATTTCATCTCTTAAAAAGATTAAAATGTACTTGAAGGTTTTTGCTTATAAATGTTCAGTTGTCATGTGTGATGTTTGATCATCATTGTTGTAAACCAGTGTTTCCCAGGGGGTACGCAAATGGCCGTAGGGGGTACGCAAAGGGACATAGGGGGTACGCGGGGGGAAATGTGATTTGCCTTTTCAAAGTGAAACAGCCCATTACATTTTCAAACTGACCTATAAAAGACATGACATCTTAAATAGTCTGAATAGACCAGTCGCAATTCCCAAAATACACTCATGTGTAC
>NW_024880866.1:0-2500 GCF_900700415.2 Clupea harengus
GTATGGGAATTGTATTTAGTATTTAGTTGGCTGGTGACAGTCGCAAAACGCGCCGTGTGCTGTACCCGGGATCTGTCACACTCCTTCACGGTACAACATACGCTGTCTGTAGACATAATTTACGCCTGTGTGAATAATAATTTTAGAGAATCTCCGTTTAGCGATTAGTTTTAAGTGGGATTCGATGTCATTTGCTCTAGCTCCGGATATACAGCTCACTGTTTGTGACGGGGTTGCGAGTTTAATATGTCTTAGGGTGGAATCACCAATTACGAGAACTTTATCATCGGCATCGGTGATATTAATTGGGGAGAAACGGTTTGAAGTTGAGATGGGATGTGAGTGTGATACGGACATTGATTTATTTTTTCTACTACTTCCTCGCTTTACAGTTACCCATTTGTCTTGGGATTTAAGCTGTGGTGTTATCATCGGTGTGCTAGAAGGCGGAGTGGCGTTGGTTAATGTAGTTAATTTAGTTTCATCTGCATGCTGGGTTTCGCTAGTTTGGGCTAACGAGGTAATATGGTCTAAGCTGAGGAGACGCAACTCAATTACGGATATCCTCGCTTCCAGGCTTGCCAGTAGCCTACACTTATTGCAAGTTTTGTGCCCATTGAAGGGTGTTGGGGAGTCGCTAAACATGTTACATTCCAGGCAGCAGTCAGAGGTAGAACAAAAAGCCATGGCCGTGGGAGCCAACTAAGGACAGTTAGCCAAGAGTGACAGAGAATAGGGGGGGAGAGAATTCCCAAACTCGATGTAATGTGAAGGTTAGTAGTAGTGAGCGCAGTCACTGGGATACTTAAGTACAAAAGCAGATAAGCAGCGTTCCGGGGCTAGAGAGCACAGTAGGTAGCAACTCTATCAGCCACCACCAGTTCCAACACCAGCACCTCACTTTCAGGGCTGGTCCACTTATCAGCCACCACCAGCTCCAACACCAGCGCCTCCTTCTCAGGACTGGTCCCCATACCAGCCGCCACCAGCACCAGCACCAGCACAAGCTCCTCAAAATCGGCACCGCGAGTGGAGACGGCGAAGGGCAGCTCTTGAGGATCAGGAGCGGGTGGAAAGAGGAGAGCCCCTAAAGAAGCGACACACAAAGGAAAAGTACCACTATGAGTGCAAGATTTGTGCTCAGTCCAAAACTAAAGACACTGGCCATACCCAGGTATGGGGAAAATGGTACTGTCCATCATCTGGGCAGACCGTTGCAGAGTGGAAGAGCACCCTGTAAAGCAGTACTGTACATACTGTATAAAGTTAGAATTATTGTATTCTATGTTGTTTTCTTTTTGTATATAGCAATATGTGTATACTATAGTTTCTCTATTTTGTGTTCCTTTGTATATAGATACACTGTGTTTTATATTTTGTGTGCCTTTTGTATATAGCTACATTGTGTTTTATATTTTGTGTGCCTTTTGTATATAGATACACTGTGTTTTATATTGTGTGTGACTTTTGTATATAGATACACTGTGTTTTATATTGTGTGTGACTTTTGTATATAGATACACTGTGTTTTATATTGTGTGTGACTTTTGTATATAGATACACTGTGTTTTATATTGTGTGTGACTTTTGTATATAGATACACTGTGTTTTATATTTTGTGTGCCTTTTGTATATAGATACACTGTGTTTTATATTGTGTGTGACTTTTGTGTATAGCTACATTGTGTTTTATATTTTGTGTGTTTGTGTTCTCATTTAAAAAAAAAAAAACACAACTCTTGTGGTGTAATAGTAACACATCCATCCATCCGTTGGGTGGAAGATTCCAGGTGCAAGTCCTGGCAAGAGTGTGTGACTTGTTGGTCGAATCAGTATTTATTTCAAAATTGTTTCATTGTAAGTTGTAGTAAGTGGATTTGCATTTTTTTCCTCCTTTCCTTCTCTCTTTTCCCCCTTTCCCCCTTTCCCCCTTTTTTCCCTTTTCTTCCCCCCCTCTAGCAGTCCCTTTTCCCCCGTTCTTGGCCGAGTGGTTAAGGCGATGGACTAGAAATCCATTGGGGTCTCCCCGCGCAGGTTCGAATCCTGCCGACTACGTAGACTATTGCATCTGGAGAGTGGCACGTGACTGCAGGCTTTCTCAGGGAGATCCTCTTTCCTGAGTCACATCCAGGTTTCAAATACCACTCTTGACAGGTGTGTCCTTACCAGTGGTGCCAGCTCCCCCTTCTTTTGAAAAAGAACTGGTGAAGAGTTCCCCCCGGCGACTGCAGGAATCTGTGAAGGACGTCTGTTGCATACCGGTTGCTCTAAAGGCACTTTGCCCCGTGTGAGGATCGAACTCACGACCTTCAGATTATGAGACTGACGCGCTACCTACTGCGCTAACGAGGCTGTGTTTGCAACCGGAAGGTCATCCAAGTATCTGACGAAGAGCCAGGGGGGTGGCTTTTTCGAGCTCGACTCTCTAGACCAAAGGCTGATTACGGTCGCCGAAATAGCTCAGTTGGGAGAGCGTTAGACTGAAGATCTAAAGGTCCCT
>NW_024880867.1:0-7120 GCF_900700415.2 Clupea harengus
ATTGTTGGTCAGCTGTTGGCGAAATGTTAAACTGGCAGAAACAAACGTGGGGGGGGGGGGGCATCATAAAGGAGTTATGCTTAGGGCACCGAAATGGCTAGCAGCGGCACTGGCTATTCATAAATGAGTAGTAATGTATTTATGAACATGTTTCAAATGATTTATAAGATCGTTAATAAGGTATATGATAATGGTCTGCTCACATTTAATAAATCCTTTAGAAATGACAAATCAACCAGTTATAATAATAATAATTAAGACCTTTGTCAGGTTTTTAATGGCACACACGACACACTGGAACACACAAGTGCATATATGGAGGCGACACAGGAAACACACACACACACACGCAGGTAGGCCTGAGGTCGCGGTGAATTTATTTTCTGCTTTCTCCCATCCTGGACCGTCCTTCCTCAAGGATCCCCCAGGAGCAGTGGGCAGCATGTAGCGCCCGGGGACCAAATGAAGTGAACTGTCCATCTTTGGTCAGGGATGGACATGTGTTCTGTTATTTTACATATATATATATATATATATATATATATATATATATATATATAAAATATATATGTACTAATGATTTGTAAGATAATGTATAAAGTATGTGATAATGGTCTACTCACCATTTATGGGTCATTATGAATAACCTTTATCATGCATTAGCTATTGTCTAATTCATGAGGGAATTCATAAATGTTAGCACATGTAACAATATCTCAGTTGACGCTTAACATAGATCTTTAGAAACCATTTATTAATCATTAGTAAAGTGTTTTGCAGTGCTTGATCTAAAGTGGGCACTATCTACAGTGCCTTGCATAAGTATTCACCCCCTTGGATGTTTTACCCTTTTATAAATCAATCATGGTCAATATAAGTTGGCTTTTTTGACAAAAAAAGTCACAAAAAAGCCCTCTTTAATGTCAAAGTGAAAACAGATTTCTACACAGTAATGTCAATTAAATAAAAATATGTAATAAAAATAAGTGATTGCATAAGTATTCAGCCCCTTTGAAGTGACTGACCTAATTCAACAGAGGTCCAGCCAATTGGTGCTAGTAGTATAACAACATCTGTGTCTGGAAGGTCCATTCACTGGTCAGTATTCAGTAATCAGTATTCCTGGCTACCGTTATACCATGAAGACCAAAGAACACTCCAAGCAACTCAGAGAAAAGGTTATTGAAACGTATAAGACAGGGGAAGGATACAAAAAATGATTGATTTATTAAAGCAATACAAGGGTAAAACATCCAAGGGGGTGAGCAGTTCAGTGAGCTGCTGCTCAACATCATTGGACATGTCACATATCCTCCTATGAACAGTGTCGTTTGGGAGGATAAGCTCTTCTGCAACTGTATGGGCCTTTTTGCTTTTAGCTAGCCGGTAGGAGACCAGATAGGATGCACGCAGTTCCTGCTCCTGAACAGTAATTCCACGTTCAAATGTCTTTTGGGAAGCCTCGAGGTTTTGGCTCATACGTTTAAAGAAATCCAAGTCTTTATCTTTTAAATGTCTCTGCAATTTCGAAGGCTTCAGGCTTTCATTAGCTAGTATTTCGTTGCATAGTACACTCTACAGCTTGTGCTCACCATTCTTCACGCAATACCTAAATCCATATTTCAGAAATGCCGGGTCGTACGCCCGTTCATTTTTCCTCTTTGGTTATTCAGAAGAAGACATATCTGAGCTGGCACTCGGTTTACACGAAGATTTGCTGTTGACTTTAAGAAATGTATCCATTTTTTTAGCCTACACTAGTCTACTCTTCACATTCTCCGGACATGTCAGAGTAGATCCTCGCGCAGTACAGTGACATTTTACATGTTGATACATTTGAAATATCTGATATGCAAATTTAATTGGCTGATTGTTCGAACATGTTATTGTTAGATAGGCCTACATGCAGGGATGGATTAACGAACGGGCCTACCGGGCCCAGGCCCAGGGGCCCATGAGCTCAGGGGGCCCCTAGGCCAGAGCCTCTGCGTGAAGTCGCTGTTATGTATCTCTTATTTGTGGTTGAAAAAGGTGTATTTTATTCATTTGTTAATGGCTTTAATTGAGTGTACCTGTGCTGTGTTAGAAAAAGCTAGATTAATGCGACAGTGATAAAGCATAACTTTTTGGGACTGCTCAGGATACCTTATGCTATATATACCCTCAAAATGGCAAACCTGTCTCGGTCATGGTGTTCATCATTTTTAGGGGGAATCGTCAGTAGCAATCTATAACAAAATTATACTGTATGCTTATCTTACATACACTATAGAAACTATTAAAAAACGATTCAATTAAATTAATAATTTCTTATTTTCTTTGTTATTTTTGTCATATACAGATATGCAATGATGATTGCTGGGTAATATGTATCTTGTTGTCCAATGTCAAGTCTCTATTTGATCATGTGATGAGACGATACGATATAGCTAGTTTAGGCGCAGAATCTGAAAGTCAAGACCTACAAGCAGGCACAGTAGGCTACACCTGCCGGACGACGCCTTTCAAACATAAAAGTGGTGATGCATGATTTGATTTTTCAATGGACAGGATAGCCAGCCCATTCAGACTCTCCTGCCTCGTGCTGCCCCTCAGGTAGGTCTTAATCCGTTTCAAGTTGGAAAAGAATCACTCGGCTGTTGCCCTGTCACATGTAATGTCAGAAACAATAGCAGAGCAGTGCACACCTCACCGAAGGTGGATGTTAGAGTAAACTTTGACCTGTTTACTTTCCCAATACAATAGCCAAAGTATCTAATTCGACCGTAAAATCCAACACATTGGTTGTGTGTGTGCGTGCGTGCGTGTTTTGCGGGCGCACAATTTTTTTTTCCGTCCATGCCTACATGCAGAACTAGTGCCGGCTTATGTAGTTTAATGTCAGAACTGGGGGCAGGGATTCCCTAAAGGACAGAGGGAGCATGGCTGGTGAAAAGGTAAACATTTAGAATTCGTCTTCCGATCCTTTCAGAGACTCCCGTGACTTGTGACACACACGCACAAACACACACAGAGAGAGAGAGAGATGTTCATTCCTGTGGCTGTACTGTAAAATCATACACATCATGATGATTTCTTTCACACGTGTTGTGATTTCTCATGATAAGTGAGGTGAAAGGTCAGGTCTGAACCTTGGTCTGGATTTCTGTTATTTGTTGCAGTCACCTGTGCACATCAGGGGCTACACAGGATCAGTACACAATGAATCATGTGGAATAAACACGCATGTAGCTGCCCATATCAATGACTATCTGTCACTCAAGATAATCATAATGCAGTTGTCACCAGACATGTACCTGTCCTACGGGTTAATATTTCACAGAGCTCAGTATGATGTCACTGTAAAGGGGAGTCTGACAAACACAGACTATTATTAGATTTCTTCTTGACTTTTCCTGAGATGGTGATTGTTAACTATAACTAACAGTAATCAGTGGAGGTCAGGTAATGGGAGTAACCTATCAGGCTCCATCTGCAGTCACTGATCTTGTTTGATGTGTCTGGAGAGGAAGCCTGTACAATCCACTGGCATGAGTTACACACACAAACACACATCTTTAGCTATCACAGCCTTTGTAGTGACCAGAGGTCATTAGGCTTAAGTTCAATTTGGGAATCAAACGTGTCTGCACTTGGCTGGATATTAATCTATTAGTAAACTTTAAAATTCTTTGTTTAGTCATTGTTTGAAACATGTGACTGTGTGATATATAAACACTTCCAAACTAGTTGACTTCCAGTAATTAATGAGATGCTACATCGTCAGCTGTTATACTTATCCTTGAAAAACAATGACTTTGAACTTCCAAATATGAAGACAAGATACTGCATTTGTAGCCAAAGATGTCAATTAGTTCTACAGGAGGCTGCTATTTTAAAAGATTATTAAGCAGTATTCAAAACATGAATCAAAAACAGATTTTTGGGACAGAGGAAGGCTATCATTCTATGACCCTAATAATAATAACACACAGCTACTCATTTACATTCACATTTAGTCATTTAGCAGACGCTTTTGTCCAAAGCGTCGTACAAGGGAGAGAACAGTCAAGCTAAGAGCAATAAAAAACATGGTGTAACAATAAATACTACTTTACATGTACATGGGGGGCTGCAGCACGCGTGTGTTTGTGTGTGTGTGCGTGTGTGTGGACAGGACCAGGCTTCATTCAGTATGGGGGGCTGCAGCACATGAAAACTGTTGGTTTCATAATGATGATATAAACAGTGAGAGAGCAAAGTCTATGCATCAAGGGTTTGCCTGCCACTGATCTGAGGTCAGGCTGTGAGTGTCTGTCAGTCATAAATCACACCCATGCCCTGTGGCTTTGCACTGACATGAGTGCTGGGAAACACATGCCAACCGGTTCTGCAAAGACTGTCCCTCCTGGTATTGCGTCGGCCAATGTTTGAGGGGTGGGGGGTTGTTGTGTGAGGTTGGGAAGGATAGGCTCTTTAGAACATGAAGCAGGGGGCCTGGAATGCAGGCTGTCTCACTGAAGTATTTTCAATCTGAGGATGTCTTACATGTGGATCTTATAGGATGTCTATATTGGATGTCCTCATGCATCATATGTTTTAAGAGTGCAGTAATGTAAAGATTTGAATATTGCTTCAATAAACAAGCATTAAACCTCTCTATCTCTCTCTCTCTCCTCCCTCTCTTCTACCTCTCTCTCTCTCTCTATCCCTCTCTCTCCTCCCTCTCTTCTACCTCTCACTCTCTCTCTCCCCCTCTCTCCTCCCTCTCTTCTACCTCTCTCCTCCCTATCTTCTACCTCTCTTCTCCCTATCTCTCTATCTCCCCCTCTCTCCTCTCTCTCTTCTACCTCTCTCCTCCCTCTCTCTCCCTCCCTGTGTGCTGGGAAACTCATGCCAACCGGTTCTGCAAAGACTGTTCCTCCTGGTAATGCGGTCGGCCAATCAGGCGCCTCTCTCTCTTGAGCAAGCCTCGCCCTGGCTGAAGAATGAGGTTGGGCTGAGTTTGGCAGAGAGCTCTGACAGTCTGCTCTTGCGCTCTGACGGTAAACTAGATTTCATTTCAGTTGAATAGTTGAATGTTTTGCTTTGCCTTGTCTGTGTGGTGACCTCAATAGGTGATAAGCCTCCTCCGCATCCTTCTCCACACACACACACACACACAAAACACACTCTCACACACAAACACACACACAAACACACAAAAAACCCTCTTACACATAGTGGATGAGCTGCCTTTACGCATACAGATCACACACTCACAACTGAACTTTCACACACACACACACACACACACACACACACACACACACACACACACACACACACACACACACACACACACACACACACACACACACACAAACAAACAATGTTACTAACAATGGAAAACATCAGGCTGGACGTGTCTGAACCTTATGGGACAGTAGAAAGCATTAGAGTGATAAATATTGCTGAAAACACAAACCCAAATTGTGCATACATGTTTACATTACATACATTTTTACATTACTTACAACATCACCAAACAGTATATACTCAAATTGTTAGATATTAATTAATGTAATATAAAGGATTCATGAAAAAACAGTACAATAAACGGTCAGCTTAAATGTTACAAGTATCAGTCAAACTGAATGTCATGTCAAACCCAAATGAATAAGTACAACTGTAAATAATAACAACTGAATAAACAGGTTGGATGCCAATTAGACCAAATGCACTCAAACACACACACAGTGTATGATGACAGTGTGTACACAGCACAGACAGCTCTCTGTGTATCTGTGAAGGAACAGGTCTGCATTAGTAACATTTCTCAGGATAGTAGAGGAAAAAAGCTTTAGTTTCGACCAATCAGCTCCCTGCTCTTCCAGATCCCTCCCCAAACTCTCCTTTTCTGAAGGAAGATGTGAAGCTCAGTGACAGACGGCTGTGATTACCTGCAGGTGCGGGATGCCTTTAAGAACTGGTCACACCCCTCTCACTGTCTCTCAAACACACACTCTGCAGCTGCTTACCTGGTGGCAGGACATGCAGCTAACACTCCACCCTTTTTTTAATTTAGAAATATATTTATTAAGTTTTGGTATGTTACTTCCCTACGAGTCAGGGTTGTAATAACGTGCATACGAACACGCGCACACACACATGTGCACACACACCTACACACACACACACACACACACAGACACACACACACGCAGACACACACACACACACACACACACAGACACACACACACGCAGACACACACACACACACACACACACACACACACACACACACTTGCCCACCCCTACTATAAAACACATGCAATGAGCTCTGATGTTGTGTTAGGTGTGTTATCTGAACTTGAAGCTGAAACACTGTCCTATGTTACTCCTCTGACTGAGACCAACAGAGACCCACTTTCAGCAGAAACCACCACAGACTCAGGAACAGGACCACAACAGACATAACACAAGTTTTCAAATGTTTACACACATCTCCTGCAAATCCTTATGCAGTCTGACTACCAGTCATTGCCTGTGGTAGAGAAGACTCTGAATTCCATGTTTATGGTTCCAGCCTAGGCTTGTCTGTATCTATGGGTTAATATATAACAGAGCTGAGCATACAGGATAATATGACTGCAATAAGGACACTAGCATGGACTCACAGAGAGTGTTTGATTTCCTCTCTCTGTGATATGTAACCCCCAGTACAAGTAACTACCAATGATTGCATATATATACATATATATACATATATATATATACGTATATACACCTATAGATATACCTATATATCCAGTCATTGGTAACTACTCATGAGCAATAATGTAATGACTAAGTATTAATGTCAGCTTTCAGTAGTGCCCAGGTTAAATAATACAGTCGTTTCCCTTGATAATGTCACTGAAAATCAGACACAGTGGATGTGCTGAGAGTGTGTACACTGGAGGTGTCATTCACAGCACACACAAATCTCTGTGTGTCTGCAGTAGGAATGAGATCAGAACAACATTTCTGTGGATAGTGGAGGAAAAACACTGACATGAAGCCTGTTTATGACTGTAGGTTAGAGCTCACTCATCCAGGTACTTTGACCTCTGATCCTCAAGACTAGGAGGCACTAAATAACTGTTTATTGTAGGACT
>NW_024880868.1:0-7108 GCF_900700415.2 Clupea harengus
TATCATATTATGATGATGTGTTCGATGGTTTGGGATGCCTACCAGGGAAGCTACACCTGAAGGTTGACCCCTCCGTCCGTCCTGTACAACAACTGCCCAGGAGAATCCCTATTCCCATCAAAGACAGAGTTACAAAGGCAATACTGGACATGGAAACAAGAGGAATCATCAAGAAAGTCACAGACCCAACACCTTGGATTAGCAACATTGTGGTTGTTGAAAAGACTGACAAGCTGCGCATCTGCATTGACCCCAGTGCGCTGAATAAAGCTCTTCTACGATCGCACTATCAAATGCCTACAATTGAAGAGATATTACCTGAAATATCAAAAGCAAAAATATTCTCAGTCTTGGATGCAAAAGATGGCTACTGGCAAATACGGTTGGATGAGGCAAGTAGCTATCTCACAACATTCTGGACACCACTAGGTCGATACAGATGGCTCAGAATGCCGTTTGGAATCAAGCCGGCAGCAGAAGAATATCAAAGGAGGCAGCACAAGTCCTCCAGGGGCTCAAAGGAGTTTCTGTGATTGCTGATGACATCCTTGTCTACGGATGTGGAGACACAGCAGAGGAGGCGATGGATGATCCACGACAAAAACTTGGCTGCCCTCCTGCAAAGGGCTAAAAACAGCTAACTTACAAACTGAACAAAAGAAAACTCAGGCTGAAGCCTACCCAGTGTAGCATATATGGGGCATTTGCCTCACCACTGAAGGCTTACGCCCTGGATCCAAGACAAAAGTAGCAGCAGATCCAAAATAATGCAAATACACCACATGATGTTGAAGTCTCTCCAGCGGCTGGCTTGGGTTTGTTAAACCTATCGTCTCCAAATTCTTGCCCACACCTCTCTGGAACGTTTGGTGCAGCCATCTCGACGCCCCTAACAGACAAAGATGTGGAATGGGCTTGCTCCCCACGCATGATGCAGCGATATGCAAAATCAAAGATCTCACTAATCGCCACCCTGTACTGAGATACTATGACCTTAATGAGAAGTGACTCTGCAGTGTGATGCAAGGTGAGACTGGCCTTGGAGCAGCCCTCTTGCAGAATGGACAGCCTGTAGCTTTCTGCCTCGAGAACGCTGACCCCAACCGAGCAAAGGTACGCCACAAATCGAGAAAGAATTGCCTTGCGATTGTGTTGGATGTGACAAATTTGATCAGTACCTCCATGGCAGAGACTTTATTAACTGTTCACAGTGACCACAAGCCACTCGAAACCATATTCAAGAAACCTTTACTTATGGCACCAAAGAGACTTCAGAGGATGTTGCTCAGACTACAGAGGTACTCGATACGCCTGATATACAGACCTGGTAAAGAACTTCATGTAGCTGACTTCTTGTCCAGGACACCACAGCCAAATTCCACACACTTGCAAATGCAGGCACCGTCCTCAGTGTATGCCTTAGGCCTGACATCAGGAGACTTAGAACAGGTCAACCACAGCAGCAACACAAACGTCACCACAAAGACATTGGAGGACATCAAGAAACATTCGGCTCAAGACCCTGTTGCCCAGGCCCTATGCACCCACATCAGCAAAGGTTGGCCAAATCACAGGCAAGCTGTCAGCCCTCCTCTTCATCCATTCTGGACATACAGGGAGGAACTTACTGTTGACGGCGGCCTGATCTTTAAAGGACAGAGAGTTTTCATCCCTGAGGCGTTACGCCCCATCTTCCTACAGAAGATCCACACCGGGCACTCAGGTATTGAGGCCAGCCACAGGAAGGCGCGTGAAGCAGTCTTTTGGCCGGGAATTGCCAATGATCTAAGAGTTTTCATTAACAGTTGCGCCACCTGCAATTCTTCCCTGGCAAAACAGCAGAAAGAAACTCTCATGCCACACCACATTCCTGCTGTTCTGTGGTTCAAAGTGGGCATAGATCTCTTCAGCATCAAGTCCTCCACATATCTCATCATGGTTGATTACTACTCCGACTACTGGGAGATCGATCACTTATCAGACTACACTTCATCCACAGTCATTGATGCATGCAAAAGGCAATTCAGCAGACACGGCATTCCTCACACTGTGTTCTCTGACAATGCCCCCCCCTTTAACAGCATGGAATTTCAACTGTTTGCTGAAGACTGGGACTTTAAGCATATGACGTCTTCCCCTTATCACAGCCAAAGCAATGGAAAAGTGGAATCTGCAGTGAAAATCGCCAAAACATTACTCAAAAAATGTGCCACGGATGGCGGGGACCCATGGAAGGCAGTGCTGGCATGGAGAAACACTCCAACTGAAGGTCTAGAAAGCTCGCCAGTCCAAAGACTCATGTCAAGGCGCACTCGTTCGGTCCTGCCTGTGCAAAGTGCCCTTCTGCAACCAAGAATCATGAAAGAGGTCATTGCAAAGAAACAAGCCAAAGAGACAAGAGTGAAATTGCACTATGACCTCAGTGCCCGCGACCTGCCCAGTATCACCCAAGGACAAACAGTAAGAGCCCTTATCCACCACAACAGCCAAGAAAAAAACTGGGTGCTCGGCATCTGCATTGATCAGCTCAGTGATCGTTCCTATATTGTCCTGGTCAATGGCAAGAAATACCGCAGGAACAGAAGAGACATTCGTCCAGTGCAGGAACAACTCAGGACAACATCATCTGACCATCAATCAACCATCGATGATGCCAGCTGGAACGCAGATGATGTCTCTGGTGCCCCTGCAAACACCATTCAACCTCAAGCTGATGACATCCCTCTACCCACCAACCCGACCCCACAACACACCAGAACCAGACAGACAATACAATGCCCAGCACGATATTCCAAAGACTTTGTTGTTTAAAAAAAAAAAAAAAAAAGGGGGGGGGTGGTGGATGTATTGAACTGTGAAATTCCTAATCACAAGTAAATTCAAATGTTTTTGTTGTTCTCCAGGTCATGTTTAAGTTCATGCTAAACAAAGTTTATCACAGCAGTTTAAAGCTTTAGTGTATGCCTTTTGTTCATTATGTAAAGGGAGATGTTACGATGTAGTTGTGCCACTAGGTGGCACTCTAACAATACGTTGTGTGTAGCCTAAAGTATGCTGTAAAGGCTAGAGTAAGAGTTGGCTAGCACAAGGAGTTCGTACATAAGCTGTGTAATGGAAGTCGTAATGTGAAGCCTGGATTAAAGCTGTATCTTGATGACACTGCATCTGTTACTGAACATAAAACATTAACCTGGTTGTCTTCGTTGTGGCTGGTGTTATCGATTGTAGGGATTTCCCTGGCGGTTTTGAGTGCAGGGACCGATCAGTGACAGGGTTGCATGGATTTCATGGATTTCTTGCATGGATTCCTTTCTTGTCACATTGCTAATGCCTATAATAACCCACTCACTCTGTTCTTTTTCTTTCTCTCCTAATCTAGACTATCTTCGCTATGGGACGCTGCTGTAGTCTCTCCACCCGGTCTACCTGTAGAAACCCTCGGCCAATTGCACCCACCGCCACCGCACTGCCGTACACTTACTCTACCTCATACCCTATGCTAGCATTTATATACAATATATATTATTGCCACCATCGACATGTTTCTCTGTTCCTACTCCCCTTTCCCCTGTAACAGTAACCCTATGAGCACAGTGTATACCCACTAAACTGGTCTTGTCTGTATTATGTATTTACCACCGGATGTCTGTATATATATTATGTACATCTACCAAATGCAGGCTATGTACAACACCTGTTGTTTCCCTTCCCCTTCTGCCACACAACCCTCCCCCCATCCCCCCTTCCTATCTCCACCCGGCCGACCTCAAGCAGATGGGTTCTCCCTTATGTGCCGTGGTTCTGCTTAAGGTTCCTTCCTGACTAACAGGGACTTTTTTCTTGCCCGTGTTGCCATTGTGCTTGCACTAAGGGGGTTTCAGGCTCTGGGCTCTGTAAAGCGCCTAGAGACAATTGTATTGTTATGGCGCTATATAAATAAAATTGAATTGAATTGAATTGAATTGACAGAATAGTGATCGAGCCCGACAGCCATTCAAATATATTGTCCAAACCCACCGGAGCCCGACGGAGTCAATGTCTCAACTGTTCATACTAATGACACGTTTTTTTTATGAATATCCTGCACTGTCTCACAAACTTATTCTTGTTGATTATGAACAAACATAACAGAAGAGGTCCGAAGATATGAGCACATTTACAACCCCTCCTTAAACACGTATAAGGAAGTTCAAATGACTGCAAATTCATGGGGAGAATAGGCTACTATTAGCCTGGATACCAGACCGAACTTAGCCCCGCCCACACATTTTTTGGTTGGGAAGTTCGGTCTGGCATTACTCCATTGAGGAGAAATTATCTGCGGCTCGATATCGGCCGTACCAATCAAATTGTTAAGGCGGGCTTTATACGATGATGGACAGATGATCAACAATAAAGTAACCAACCACGTCACCAACACACGAGTTGAATTCGTTTTCAACAAACATGGCTGCCGCTGGAGAGCTGAAATGTATAGATTCGAGTCCATTTAGACATTGACAGTGCATTCATTTTGAAAGAGGAACAGAGAAACGCGATTAAGGCATTTGTCAATCGAAAAGATGTTTTTGCCTTCCTTCCTACGGGATCCGGTAAAAGTGTAATGTATCAGCTGCCCCTGGTCACATACTACGTTGTTCTGATTGGTTGTAGGTAACCAATTGAGCGAAGAGGCATTTTTTCTCCTGGTTCGGTTGAAACACGCCCCATAATCACAGCCCAATGGAGCGATATCAGACTCATATTCTGACTAGAATTATGAGTATGACATCGTCAGGCTAGGCTACTATCCCATTTGCAGGAGACTTCACTTGCACAACAATCAGGGCATATTTGTCAAACGCCGTAAAAGATACTGCTCTGATCTATTCCCATTCCCCTACTGAATATTCTGTTTAGATCAAAGGTTTGTTTCGACATACCGTGATATTTCAGATGATAGAACAGTTGAAATGAATGCATGAATCGGAGGATTAAAGATGAGACGTGAAGGGTGTCCACAAATCCACATAAATTGCAACATACTACCTTCTCAGAGGCTATTGTCCGACGATAGTTTTGTGGTATGCCACTGTGTTGACATACAACTTTAACTGTGATGTGTTTTTGTTTCATTTCACAACTTATTTACTGTATAATCAATGATAGCAGGTGCCCGTTTGTAAACATTCCACATTTCATTTGCTTAAAACACACAGCAGTAGGCTACTGTCAAATCAGCTGTCACTCGGCTATTACCTGACCAATACCTTTCAAACTCAGTAATAGTATTCAGAACTAATGTGTCCTTCATTCTATCAAATATGATGAAGTTTGGTATTGCACTCGTGAGGCAAGCGTGAGTAGAGTTGTGTTCGGTTATCTGGCGCTCTCTTTCTTTATCTGCCACATCCACCCTGTAACCTGTTGCTCCATTATACGTTATACATTATAGGAGCAAGACCATTATATCCTACAACACTGTATTAACATTAAATGGGGGACCGGGATGAAAAATGTGACCTGGAATCATAGTGCGAACATTTTGATTGACGTCGGCGAATTAATTGCAGTAATTGCAGTAATTACACTACACTATGGACGATATCTCCTAATCATCCCTCCTTTTCTCTCTCCATCGCTGCGTGTTGTGTGCACTTCAGATTTGCATAGAGCAAACCGACACCCTTCCCATCAGACCAGCATTCCATTGAGTCTGTAGCTAAATTTTGCAACGCAACCAACCTCAGAGCTAAAATAGAGTTCTGTTATAATATAGTATAATAGTGGTGTTTACACATGAAATAGAGTTCTGTTATAATATAGTAACAGGGGTGTTTACACATGAAAACCAACGTCAGAGCTAAAATAGAGTTCTGTTATAATATACGTAGTATAGCAGTGGTGTTTACACATGAAATCCGTCAAACACGACAATCCTTCAGAGGAAATGCATCACATCTGATCACACCAGTTATTCGCATGGGAGATGTAAATTCTTATAGTTTCCTGTTTGCTTAAGTACATTTGACATGGGTGATTAACTGCTCTAGATTTATCAGCAGCATATTTTGTGATCGTGAGAGTAAGTGTGTGTGTGTGAGAGGGATTCTTTTTATTTGCGTGCATGGACTTGTTGTGTGTGTGTGTGTGTTCGTGAGAGTGTGTGTGTGTGTGTGTGTGTGTGTGTGGACTCGTAGTACCTGATGATGAACTGGGCTCGGTCGATCTCTTGGCCACAGCCACTGTTCTTCAGGATGCCCCCATTCCCAACCACTGCACAGGACCTCAGGCGACGAGGCAGGGGAGGCTCCTACACACACACACACACACACACACACACACACACACATGCACGCCCACGCACACACGGAATACAGACACAATAATGTGAAAACATGAACACAATTAGTCCATAGCTATATTTATAGTCCACCAGACGCACACGCACCTATCAAATGCGTGTATTGTGGTGCCCCAAGCTGCGTTTGGGTTCCACTTGGTTTAAACGTGGGTGAATTCCCTTACCAGGCCTATACAAGGCAGACTTTAGGACCGTGGGGAGGTGTTCTGGGGACTAGGCAGGTTGGACTTTCCCTAATTGAAAGCTCACCTGCAGATTGTTTGACTAGTGGCTGATCAGTGCCAATCTAGTCAAACAAAAGGGTTTGAAGAGTCAGTGAGAAGCAGGGCTGACGAGAGAGAGACAGAGGGGAAGGTGCCGGTAGCACTGGGTGCAAGCCGGAGGGTTTACCCCATTTTCTGTTTGTTTGAATACTTTTGTTGTAACTTTAAAGCGTTAATAAAGAACCTGCCTTTGAGAAATTCCCTGGTTGCGTCTTGCTGAGAGCTGGGCTGCCACAGTATGTCATGTCGTATGACCTGTAATGTCCATTATGTCTGTGAGCTTAACCCCATGGGTTCCAGATGTCTGTGAGCGTAACCCTAGGGGTTCCAAATGTGTGTAAGCTTAACCCCAGGGGTTCCAGATGTCTGTGAGCGTAACCCCAGGGGTTCCAGATGTCTGTGAGCATAACCCCAGGGGTTCCAGATGTCTGTGAGCATGTGTGTGTGTGTGTGTGAGAGAGAGAGAGAGAGAGTGAGACCTCATTTACACGGACAATAGATT